>NW_027155580.1:0-1191 GCF_002600585.1 Cystoisospora suis | reverse complement strand
TGCTCATGTCGCTCTGCAGTTCGCAGAGGGGGGATGGGTCGATATGAGCAGACAAGATGGTGTGTGGTCAGGCGGCTGTAGAACGTCTATGACATTCGCTTCTAAAGTCGTGTGACGGCGGTGCAGTGTACGTATTCTGAGCGCATGGACTCTCGGCTGTGCCAAGTACACTGTGGAGAGCTGATCATGCAGAAATTGGAGAGACGTTATTCTGGGATAGAAAGAGCGACATCTCTTCCATTCTGTTTCCTTACCGGTCATCGCGGTTAGATATGAAGACGGGTACTGGTTCAGAAGTGTAAAGGGGGGGGAACAGGGAGCTCACGCCTCTCGTCACCTTCGCTTTTCTCCGTTGTCCTATCACCGTCAGCATGCATCGCACACAGGAAGTTATGCATGCACGGACAGGGAAGGTGGCTGTCTGTGTGTGGCGAATGCTTCTCTTGCAAAAAGGGAGATGGTGAATGAGAGTGGATATCAGGAATTTGTTGTACCTGCAGGAGAGCTCACACTCCGAATTTCCGTCGGTTGGCGTTCTTCGCGTACCCTCGGAGGCTTGTACTCTTTCCTGTCGTTAGAGGCTTGAAGTGTGGGACGCTTACAGGACTGCTGCGCGGGTGGCTCTCTGATAGACGCCCGAGTCGCTTTCAACCAGTCCTTGTACTGTCGTAGCTACATGTTGGTCCGAAGTGGGGGGAAAGATAGTGTTAGACAGCAATCTAGCTGATCGGGGCATCCTCTTGTCTTCGTTGTTAGGCATATAGTAATCGGATGAGGTGGTAGAGAGGAGCGATTTGCAGTAGTAGGTGCGAGCAGCCAGCACAGAAACAAGCGGATGTGCTTTTTTTTTGTGCGTGGGCGGCCAGACCGTCGCCACGTTGTCACCAGTCAGGGTTCCTGTGTGTGTCTTTTTTGTCGCTTTCAAGTCTCTTTGTTTCGGAATGACGGGAGAGAGGAGGAGATTGTAGGGGGTCGGGGACGCTCACCAGCCCTTTGCTTCCTCAGAACCTTGTTCATCTTACTCCGGCTTCGTTAAGAAAAAGGTATCTTGGTGATGATTGAACTTGTTCTGCTTGTGGCATCAACTGGTTACAGCTGGCAGGGAGGCAAGCAAGCGTCTTGGGCAGTACTACAAGATTTCTAGCCCAGATCCAACAGACGCAGTAGTAGCAGCAGCATCAACGCTGTCGC
>NW_027155579.1:0-12665 GCF_002600585.1 Cystoisospora suis | reverse complement strand
TGAAAGAGTTCTCTTTGTTTGCTGTAAAGATCAATGATAAGAAAGAAAGAAAGAGAGAAAGAATGAAGGATAAGTGAAGAAGAAAGAAGAGAGGGAGAGAGATATACATTGGGAGTTGAGAGATAATGAGCTACAATATTTCAGTCCAGTCAGTTCAGAGGCGGAGTGAAGATCAAGTGGATGAAAGAGAGAGAGAACGAAAGAATATTAGAAAGGAAAAAGAAAGAAAGAAAGAAAAAAGATGAAAAAGGTTTCACCTAGAATAGGAAGAATTCAGAAGACATAGAAGAATAGATAGGTAGCTAAGGTATATATATATATATAGAGAGAGAGAGAGAGACACGTACACATACATACATATATATATACATACATATATGCATACATACATATGTACATACATATGTACATACATGCATATGCATACATCTACATATATATAGACACATGCAGATTCATCCATCCGTTCTGGGTCCGACAAGCAGTTGTCGTTGTTTCGCGACAAGCAAGAGACAGAAAGGCCTTCCTTCCTTCCTCCCTCTTCCTTTTTCTTCCTTCTTCTCCCCTCTTCTGCTTCATTCTTCTTCTTCTTCCTTCTTTTTGTTCTTTCGGATTCTCCTGAGAGTTTTCTTCTTCTTCTTCGTTTTTCTTCTTTTTGCACCAGGGAGAGAGAAAGAAAAGAAAGAGAAGAAGAAGAAAAATATTTCTCTGAGCTTGTTAGCCGTGGACTTCTCCTTTTCTATTTCTCTCTCTTCTTCTTCCTTTTCTTCTCTCTCGCTTTGGGTAATTCGTTACCTTCAGATGTGAGATAAGAAAAGGACTAAAGAGAGCATGCAGTCTGGGCTGTAGATACTCCAGAGCGTTCGTGACCAAGGAGAGCTTCGCGTAGATATCTGAAGGGAAGGCAAGATAGAACGATAGACAGACAGAAAGATAGATTAATAGTCAGATAGAGAGAGAGAGACATGGTAGATAGCTAGAGAGATAGAGAAGACGAGATATGATAGGCACGAGAAGAGAAAGACGGAAGACGACAGCAAGCTAAGAGAAAGATGTTTCTCTCTCTGTATGGTCATGGGTAAACTTCCCATATATTAATCTTATCCTTAGTAGAATTCTTATCCTTCTTTATTTATCTTCTTGATCGAATATGTCGATTCTTTTGCTTAAGCTCGTCTAGATCTCTGATTGACCTTAGGAGGGACAGCCCAACACCCTCCTCAAAAACCGAGATAAGATCTCTCTCTGTCTCTGTCTCTGTCTCTCTCACACACATACAGATGCCATCTTCTTCTCATCTTTCTGCCCCCCTCTTTCTATCATATATATTTATGTATAGATGTATATATATAGAGAGACGTATAGACATGCCTCCTTCTCTCTTATGTTGTTTCTATAAGAGAAGAGAGAGAAAGAGAGAGAGAAAGAGAGAAAGAAAGAGAGAGAGAAAGAGAGAGAGGAGCGGGTGTTTCTCTTCTTCTTCTTCTTCCCCACGTTAAACGTCAAGAAGAAGAGGAAGACCATAAGAGAGACTATGAGAAAGTTTGAAAGAAGGGGGCAAGCAAAGAGACAGATTTCTTTTCTAGTCAGGCATAGCATGTGCGTACACCGTCGTATGCTGTCTATAGAAGTCTTCAAGCATGTCTGTGGCACGGCCTACATAACACGAGACTTCAGAGACTCCAAAGATGGTCCTGAGGAGAAGCATATACCGTCCCACATAAGACACAGTCTTCCTAGCCTACATGTATATATATATATACACTATGTTATGTATCGACCTATGTACATATATGTATAGAGAGATAGGTGTGTGGATGTCTCTCTAGAGGTCCCTTGTATGTGTATGGATGTGTAGTGGGGTGTATGTACAGCTATAGATACACGATATATAGATAGGTGTACGTACAGTGTACATACAGAGTGATGTAGATGAAGAGGCGGTGGGTTGAAAGAAGTCTTTTTGCCGACCCAATAGTCTAGTCTGCCCTCCCTCAATTACTCCTACACTCTATCACCTACGAAGAGAGACAAGCAGCGCTCCTACTTTCCTCCCTATCAGGGAGAAAAAGACGACAACGACAGATACCAACACAGACCAAGAAAGAAAGAAAGAAAGAGTGGATGAATGAATGAAGCCCCCACAGTCAATCAATCAGTCCAGTTGCGAGAGAAATATGGAAATATGTGCATGCATGCACGCATGCATACAAGTACAAGATTCCTTCTTCATTCTTCTCTCTTTATCTTTATCTTTATCTTTTTCTTCCTCTTGTTCTTCTTTTCTTCTCCACCGTCAAGAGAAAGAGAATGTTTCTGAAGGCTTTCTGTCTGTTTGGTCTTCTTTTGTGTGACTTTTCTCTTTACCTGAGTTTGAAACTTCTTCAGTCATAGGAGCCTGTCCTTTTCTTGAGGAGACGAGACATGTCAGAAGAAGGAGACAGAGCTTCTCTTCAATCTCTCTTTCTTCCAGACTCGGCATGTCTGAAGAAAGAGAAGAAGAGTGACGGAGAGATGAAGAAGAAGAAGAGAGTGAAAAGCCTGATAGGAGACGCCGAAGTTGGAGAGATAGAATGGCTTGAAGAAGAGATAAAAGATGAGGGAAGGAAAGACATGTCTGGAGACATCATACAGACAGACAGGAGAATAAGAAACAAACTACAGTCTCGACGCAAGATCTCTTTTCCCAACTTTCTTGGACTTTCTTTCTGCGTTTCTTTTTCTTTCTTCAACTTTCTTTCTTTCCTTCCTTAACACTTGCTGAAAGTATTTGGGGGTAGATACATCCACAGTCTTTTGAAGAATGAGGGCGCAATCGACTTTTGAAGAGAAAGAAAACTTTATTCCGGGAGTGAGAGAAAGAAGAAGAAAGAAACCCAAAGTTAGTTCACACGAATGAGAAGAACAAGATGAAGAAGAAGAAGGAGAAGAAGGAGAAGAAGGAGGACGGGAAGAAAAAGAAGAGAAGAGAAGATTACATGCATAGACTTACTTCTTGAAGTAAGCGCCCGAGGCGTGAAGAAGATGGAGAGGAGGCGTGAAAGTTCACGTGAAGTTTCTCTAGAGAATTGTCTCTCTTGTCTCCTTGGCAGAAGAGGAAGTCTTCTTCTTTCAGTGGAGGTAAAGGAGACAACTCTTCTTCTTCTTCTCTTCTTCTTCCTTTGATAATTCTAGGCCTCTTAGACTTTCTTCCATGGAAGACGAGCTCTCCTTCCCCTCTTTTCATAGCACGTTCTCCGTCACTCTCCTTCTTTTCTTTCCTTCCTGTAACAGAAGAAGAAGGAGATGTCTGCTGATTCGGAAGAAGATCTTCTTCTTCTCCTCCTCCCTCCTCTTTCTCTCTTCTTTGATTTGGGGGTGCCTGTGTGACGGAGGTGCGTGACGAGACTTCTCTCAGAGTCAAGTAGAGAGAAGGAAGACTGCGGGAGTAGGCTACCTGAAGCACTGCAAACGAATAAAGAAAGACAGAAGAAAAGAATGAAAAAGAAAAGTCTACACGACACAAGAAAGAGAGAGAGGTGGAGATGAACAAGCCCATTCATAATAGAATGAAAGAAGAAAGAAAGAAAAGAGAGAAGAGCTTCACTTCTCAACTTGACAGAAAGAAAGAGAAAAAGAAAGACAAAAAGACCTTCCTTCCTTCTTTCCTTGCTCCTTGCCCTCCATAGACAAGTTTTGACTCCGCTAATCCCCGAGACTCTTGTTCTTTTTCTTCTTTTTCTTCTTCTACTTCTTCGTCACTCTTTCACGACTGCTATCTCTACTCTTAAGGAATAAGAAGAAGAAGAAAAAGTAACTACCGATGACTCGCCTTTCGTAACTCTAAGCGGAGACAAGCTATCGCTCACTCTTAGCCTATCTTGAATAGCCATAAGCACTACGACGACTATCTACCTATCTCTCTTTAATCTCTCTTGAATAATCTATCTCTCTTTAATCTATTTCTCTATCTACTACTCGTAGTAGACGATCGGCAAGTCACAAAGGAGTACTATAGGCGACAAAAGCAGCAGCAAGAAGAAGAAGAAGATGAACAGCCGCGGCGAGAGGAAAGGGAGGGGGCTAGTAGAGTGAAGAAGAAGAAGAATAAGCATGGTTAGATTATGAAGTCTCCACCTAATAGAGACTAGAGTCACATCCCATTTATGGCTTATACAAATTCACTACTCCTACTACCTTTCTCTCACTAGAATGAAACCTCCCTTCTCTTACCATGATACACAGAGAAAGGATGCATAAGAAACAAATAGCTAGGTAGATAGGAGACGAAAAAGAAAGAAGGAGTAAGGAAAGAAAGAAGGAAGCAATAGTTTGAGAGAAGTTTAACTCCTAAGGAACTTGTTACCATCTTTCTCAAGACCATCACGATGAGCCTCGAGGAGTTTCTCAACAGAAAGACACTCCCTCCCCTCCTCCTCCTCCTCCGCCTCTTCCTTCGTACATATTCTTCTTCTTCTCCTCGTCAATTCTTCTTCTTCTTCTCTTCCATCGACTGGAGCCAACGAAGAAGAAGAAGACTCTACGATCTTCGTCATATCCTGCTCTGAAATCTCTGGCGTCAACGAAGAAGAAGAAGAGGTCGAGAGAAGAAGGTCTTTCTCTCCTTTCTCCTTCTCCCCTTCTTCTTTCTTTTCTTGTTGAGTAGAGACCAGGGAAGAATCGTTCTTCAAGAGAGATTTTTCCGACAAAGAAGAGAAAGAAGACGAAGGAGAAGAAGAAGAAGGAGAAGGAGAAGAAGAAGAAGGAGGATGTGAAGCGCCAGTGACGTCAGGGTGGTATTGTAAGGTGGAAGAAAGATCTATTGGTGGTCCCTCTTCATTGCTCACTTCTCTCCGATTATAAGCCGATATAGGAAAGGAAGAAGAAGAGGAGAAAGAAGAAGATGCAGAGGTGGATGGAGTGGAAGAAGTGAAAAGAAAACCTTGCGCATGACACCCACTACTGGCTATTTGAAGAACTAGAATTAAAGAAAGAAAGAAAGACAGAAAGACAGAAAAAGAAAGAAAAAGAAAGAAAGGAAAAGAGAGGGAGAAAGGAAGAAAGAAACGCAGAGACAGAGAGAGGAAGCGTGAGAAAGAAAGAAAGATCTTCGATTGGAGAAAGACAAGACCTCCTTTTCTTCCTATTCTTTCTCATGAATCCCTATGATCGCCTTTATTGAAGATCTCCTCTCCTTCGCTCGCCTCCACTCTAGTGCGTTTCTGAAGGTTTGAGAGAATCGAAGACCCTCTCTCTCTTGCATGTCGATAGAGACACACAGACTTGTGTATTTCTTCTCTCCTCAGGAGACATGCCACACTCTTCGACGTCGTCTCTACGTACGTCGTACCAAAGAGAAGAAAGAACATGTATCAAGTCATTCTCTCTATCTATCTTTAATCTATCACCCATATCTTCAATCTATTTCTATCCTGGATCTATTTACAGACGGCTGATGTGTATGATCGAGAGGTGTTGACGACTGTAAGTAACGAAGAGAAGTCCATAGTTTTCTGGTCTCGAGTGTCGATTGTCTCGAGTGTCGATTGTCTCCTCTCCCCCGTGGTGCTTAGGCAGGCTAGCACGAAGGAGGAATCGACGGCCGCTATTCTCTCGATTCGTATTCTCTCTGCTTGTTTGCTTGCTGTCTCTTCACTACGAAAGCTTCGATCATATGTCGTCTTATATAAGATGAACAGACGACTCTGTCACATCATGCAAACCTCCCTTCATCTCTCTAGCCTTTTCTGCTCGTACATCTATGTAGACATACCTTCAGTCACCACACCCTCCATACCTGTATACAATGTATATGTCTCTGTATATATATATATAGATATAGCTATATATACAGACCTTTATACCTGTATACAATGTATATGTCTATGTATATATATATAGATAGATAGATATAGCTCTATATACAGACATGGGTGTGGTAGAGATGCCTTCATTAACTATACCATTATGGTATATATACACACTCTATATACATATATGTGTATCACTAGAGAAATGCTTCCATGAACTACATCCCTTCTTATACAGATGGATAGATACATGTATGTACATATCAATATATATATGTAGACATGTATATATAGACGTATTCATGTATATGTATATATATATGTATATATGTATATGTATATATATATGTATACATATATATATATATATACATATGTATATATATTGCCATACCTTCATTGACTCTATTCTCGAGAGACTTTAGAAGGGGGGAAATTCGAGTATCTGGTGGAGCCTCTTTCTCTCCTTTCCTTCTGACAGCTCTAGATTTTTCTTTTTCTTCTTCTTCGTCTTCAGTCGATAGATATGTTTCTTCTTTCCTTTCATTTAGACTAGAGAGACATACACTGCTGCCTTGAAGTGTGAGGTACGGAGAAGGCGTTAGAGAAGAGAGAGAAAGAAACCTTAAGGAAGGAGAGGAGGAAGAAGAAGAGGAGAGAGAAGAATCTTGTTTTCTGAGAGATATAGAAGAAGAAGAAGGAGAGAAAGACGAAGAAGAGGGAGAAGAAGATGACGGATGGAGTAGAAGAAGAGGGATAAGACGATAGAGTGTTAAGACACGACAAAAGAGTTGGACTTGACGTAAAGAAAAGATTTCTGTGGAGAAAGAGGGTTGGAATGAAGAAGAGAATGTGGAGGATTTCCTCCCCTCTTCTCTTTCATTCCTTTTATGATCTTTCTCTTGACTTATATCTTCTTTAAAGCAATGGGGAGGGAGAAAAGAAGAAGAAGAGGATGACGGTAGACGATCTGTGAATGAAGGCTGGAGGATGCGGTTAGATTTTCTTGAACTGTTGGGAATCTCCTTCTTCTTCTCTTCTTCTTCTTCTTCTCGCCCATTTCTTCTTTTTCTCTCTCGATCATCCATCGTCGACACCTTCTCTGCACAGACCCGATATGTCTCTCTCTTCTTCTCCTCCTTCCAGTCCGTAGCCAAAGTATTCCTTGCAGAGAGTGATGGAGAAGATCTTATGAAAGAGAGGTCGAAGCATAGAGAGATAAGATTCTCCGTAAGCTGCTGTAGATGAATGAAGAGGATTTCAGAAGAATCTCCTATGAAAGGACATAGGGGGTTCTTTTCCAAAGAAGAAGATGAAAGATAGTGATTCTTCCTCTCTTCTTCTTCTTTGTCTTTATCTTTATCTTGTCTAGGTATATCTCCAGCGTCCTGTTGACGATGCATCTCATGGAGAAAGATCTTTCTTTCTCCTGTCCTATCAAAGACAGAAGAAGAAGAAGAAAGAGATGACGGGTGCAGACGTTCTATGTGAGAAGGTGTCTCTGCTAGAGCCGTTGTGTTGAAGGTATGAAAGGAAGAGGTCTTTCGTCTTTGAGAAGCATTGTATTCTCTCGTCTTCTTCTTTTTCTTTATCTCGAGAAGAAGGAGATGCACGCATGCACCGAGGATATGAGGAACATTCTTGACTTGGCCTTCTGCAAGAATCCAAGAGAGGGAAAGAGTTTGAGTCACCTCCCTTAGAGCTTGCAAGAGCACGGGTGAGACGAAAGGCATGATACTTAACTTCCGACAAGCGAGCTCTTCTTCTTCTTCCTTCTTCTTCTCGTGGAAAGGGAGAGATGACTGAAGAGAAAGAAAGAGACACAAGTGCATACAGAGCATGGCATTTTGACCGATGAAAACAGACTCTACACTAACTACAAATCTCCCTTCTATATAGCCATGAACTTATATACAGACATATACATATACATATATATATACAGAGAGAGAGTTAAGAGGAGAACATGTGTAGAGAGAGAATGTGTGTGGATCTGTAGGTCCTTCTGTTCGTTTCGTAGATAGATGTCTATAGCTATGAATCAAAGGGAAATTATCTCTAAAGAAGAGAAGTTGCAACAAGAAAGGAAAGGCGAGGCGACCACGGTGTATCATAGACACCTCGTGATACATTCCTCTATACCTCTCAGTTCGATAAAGACAAGAGGAAAAAAGAGAAGGCTCTTCTGAGACATACATGAACGAAGAGAAACACGTCTCTCCTAGCCTTTCTTCAGATACACTCACATGTCTCTCTCTCTCTGTCTGTCTGTCTCTGTCTCTGTCTCTCTGGCATAGAGACAGAAATCTCATCGTACGCATAGAGATCTACACAGGGAAATACATTTACATATAAGATGAGCATAGACCTATAATGTATATACATAGAGATAGATGAAGCTTTTGTATAGAGACAGTGAGGGAGTTAGTTCAAACAGATACATAGACACATACAGAAGAATGTGTACATACAAGAAGTAGCCCCTCGATGTTGATATGAAGGCGTCAGAATTTACCTTGTTTGAAGGGAGAAGATTCGGTTCATTCCTTTCTGAGAAATCGACAGTTGTCGCTGCATGCACTCTGGATGAAAAGTCGTCGTCTAGAAATGTCATGCTAGGGTGAAGATCAGAGGTCGATTGTGAAGACAATCGAAGTAGTGCATGCAAAAGCTTGACAATTCTACCCGGTAGAAGAAGGAGCTCTCTTTGCTTCGCAGGATCTGCTAAGATGCAAATAAATCAGAAGGAAAGCGAAAATGGAGGAGCGACTGACTGACGTGAAAGTAGCAAGAGTAGAGAGGTGTTATGTGATATGTGCGTTTACACTTGTAGAGAAGGGGAGATCTATAGAAACAGATAGACACATAGACAGATAGATGCACCTTCGTACACCTAGGTGCTTGTGTACATACACCGTACAGTCTGCATAGAGCTATGAACGTGGATAGACTCATATATACATCATCATACATGCACATACATACACAGATAGATACATATACATACATACGTACATACATATTGATAGATATGTATATCTCGGATTGACGGCGGCTATATGTCGGTTAACGAGCAGCACTGAGCGAGCAAAAGAGGGAGGGAAGGAATGAATGGTCTTCTATAGCATTACTTATGATAAAGTCTTCTCTTTTGACCTTTTCTTCTTCTTCTTTGATAAGAAGGTATCCTAATACCAGCGATAAGTTGGAGATTCTCACTCATCTTTACCTTCTCCTTCAAAAAGCTTTTTTCTTAAGAACAAAGCAGGAGTAATCACTGCATCGGCTAGCGCTAGCTCGATTGTCCCCCCGCTGCCATCGATGTACAATCGATGGTGACCGCTAGCAATGAGCACAAGAGCCCTATTTCGAGACACAAAGAGCACCCTGCAAAGAGGGAAGTGAATGAGGAATCTATCTTTATCAAGCAAGAATGACGTCACCTAGGAAAATAGATCGAGAAGCTAAGGAATCCGCCTTCTCACGCATTCACGTAGGGGTATACATGGAGAGGAAGGAAGAGAAAGGAACGAGAGAGAGAGAGAGAGACGTATCACCTTCTTGATCATGAGGAGAGGTAGAGACGTGATAACGAAGAATAGTGGCTGCTTGAGTTTGAAGAGAGTGCGAGACTATCATACGGAGAAGAAGAAAAGACGAAAGAAGAGAAGGAGAAGAAGAAGAAGAAGGAAGGTCACCCAGAGAGTTTGATTTCTTCAGATTCTTCTTTCCTTGAAGTAGCAAAGATGAGAGAAGCTCTGGAGACGAAGAAGAAGAAGAGTGAGGATTGTAGAGAGATTTAGCCCATGAAGAAGAGGAAGACTTTGTGGTCGAAAGAAGATCTAACGATGTACAAACTGACGCGAAGAAAGAGGCCATCGAAGGAGAGGAAGAGGGTGGCAGAGAATTATCTCTCTTCTCTTCTTGGTCGCTTTCACATCGATAGAACCCTCCGAGGTGATCTTGCACTCTTGGGAGATCTGCCGGCAAGAGGCTTGGAGAAAGATCAGAAGGAAGCGATGAGAGAGAATACAGAGCACGGGTTATCTGAAGAGACAGACAGACATAGACAAGAAGATGCGTGAAGATAGAAGAAAAGAAAGAAATCTTCTGAGCTGGCTATCGTGACTCCGAGGAGAAAGAGCTGTGACATACAGAGAAAAAAGGAAAGTCTATAGAAGACCATACACTCACATGCTGGTCCTCTCATGGGTGTATGAGTAAATATACATAGGCACCTATATATATATATATACATGAAGCTCTATATAGATAGATAGGCTTCTCTTCTTCATTTAGGTGTGAGAGATAAACAAGGAGAATATGAAGAGTCCTTTTTGCTCCCTTTCAGAGAGACTCGTCTCCAGGCGTCTCCTATAAGAAGACAAGTATACACCGCCCCACTGTCTTTCAGATGCTATCTCCTCTTCTCTCCTTCTCCTCCTCTGGCGTCTATAATAGTCCCTCTGTGTACGTCTAGCGTCGACTTCTCTCATCGATAGATAGACAGATAGATGGATCGATGGATAGAAGGATAGATAGAAGTCTATGAAGATACACATACAGCCAGTCATGTCTTCAATCAGCTATCACATATAATGAGTCAGCAGGTATACACATACATACACATACACCTTTATACATATATATACATATATACTTATCTATATATATCGATACAGATATAGCTATAGATACTGATTTGTCGATAGAGATTTGAGAAATAAAAGAGGTGTGAGTGTATGTACATGTATGAGTGAATTCCTATACAAATGAATGTCTAAAGTGGAAACTCGATATATATATATATATATACATATATATATAGTTACGTATGTATATATATACATACATAGCTATATATATGTGTATCGATTTCCCTCTATATCTACATGTTCTTTCGAGTAGTGCATGCACGGGAGAGTGTCTATGAAAGACTGGTTTATGTAGAAACTTCTACTCGTCTGTGTAGAGCTCTATGGTCTCAGCTAGCTAGCCATTCCTAGCTCCTATCCAGACACCCGTCAAAGTCTGGAGAGGAGCTAGGAAACCTATGCAAGGTAGCATGAATGATGCAAAGGAAAAAAGTAGACAAGGTACAAACTAGATACACCATAAATGTCTATGTATCTATCTACCTATATCTACCTATCTGACTATTTATATATATATATACATATATCCGCTACAGTAAGGTAGAAGCAAGGAGAGGGAACGCGAAGAAGATGGGAGAGTGACGCGGACTCTTGGGGGGGAGGAAAGGACACGCATCACAATGAGAAGAGATAGCTAGCTAGCTACTAGCTACTTAGCTATGTCTAGACATCGTTAATCTTCCTCTCTGTTGTTTATTGTCCTTCTCTGGTTGACTGATCCAATTTTTACCTGAGAGAGCGTGAACTTCTCCTTCTCCTTCTTTTGCTTTCGAAGCAAAGCCTTCCACGCAGACATGAGAGGGTGTATGCCTAACACCTATAAGGAGTCGTACGACACAAGCGACAAGGATAGTGAAGTGAGAGAGAAAGACAAAGACAAAGACGAAGAAGAAAAAGAAGGAAGAGATAATGAGAAAGCAGGTGTTAAAGAAACAAAGACAGAGAGAGAGATCAACAGGAATCTTGGTAGAATGAAAGATGTGAATCTCCGGGATGAAAGACGCTTGAGAGGCGTATACCAGAAGAACATTTGTATGAAGAATGTGTGTATCTTGGATAGACACGGTCTAAGCTAATAGTATACATGTAGGTATAAGTATCTATGTGTATGTATACTTATCTATATATACATATACATACATGCATATAGGTAGACAGAGAGACAGATGGCATGTACGTGAATCCATACGTAGGTATGTGCGTCTGTTCGATATGTATGGAAATGAGCATATCCTATGTATGTACTGCATATACACCCTAGCAAACATATCGCGAGAGAAGCTTCTGTATTTATCCAATACGGCCGATAGAAAGAAAAGACCAGATAGAGAGGGAAGAATGCAAGTAAGTAAGAAAGAGAAGAAATAGCGATCTCTTCAACACGAGGGTCTTTATCATTCTTCTGTTCCTCTCTTCCATATACAGATAGAAAGATACATGCAATCTGACGAGACACCCTAACTGTGACACCCTAACTATCTTCAAGATTCTCTTTCTTTGAATTCTCATTTTAACTCAAAAAAGGAGCTTCTACAAACTCTCACTTCAGCCACACACACCTCCATCGTCATAGACAGATAGACAGAGAGACAGACAGAGAGAGCGAGAGAGAGAGAAGAGGCAGGTCTCTCTATACGTATGTATAGATATGTATGTTTGTGTATAGGTATGTCTATATATATCTGAAGATGCATGTATCTATGTATGAAGATGTGTCTATGGATATGTATGTATGTGGATATGTATGTTGTCTTCGATTTCTTCGTTCTGCTGAAAGAAGAGAGAAGAGCAGCAAGAAGTACTCCCCGTTCTATAGTAAACTTTGTACATATGAAAGCATGGTCTATCGACTTTAGGTTGCTGTTAAATCTATTGGTATATGAAACATTACAGCATTTGATACAAGGCAAACTAGAGCGGATGGATGTCTTAGCTTCTTCCTCTTACTCTGAAGAGGCCGTGAAAACGGAGGATTTCGACGAGACAATCGAGAGACATCTTATGAAACGCACGAGAATATGTAAAGAACCTGATAAGGCAGTCATGTGGAGAAAGAGAAATCCTATTGTCTTCTTCGTATCGATACTCCTGAAGAAAAGAAATGCCACGAAAGAAGAAGAAGAAAACAAGATGTCTTACGAAAGCAAGAAGAAAGATATGAACAGAAAGAGAAAATGAAAGAGAGTAGACAGACCCAAAAAAGAAGACTGAAGGGACGCCA
>NW_027155578.1:1114-16713 GCF_002600585.1 Cystoisospora suis | reverse complement strand
GGGGCACGTGCGGGACTAGGGTCCCCCCCACATCCGTTCCCGCGGCAACAGCAAATGGAAGGCTCGGCACAAGCTCTTCCTCTCGGTCCGTCAGGGGCAATACTGCAGGTCGGAGCTGTTGCCAGAAGTAGGAGCGGGGCGTCACCCGTCAGCGGCGACGCGAGTCGCCCTGCTTCCAGAGCTCTTGGTGAGCCTCCACCGGGGGCAATGGTGGACGTGCTTCTTTCTCCGTGGTCGGCGATGGACTGGCGAGCACAGCCTCGGGACCCTATACCACTAGCCAATGTGCGCCTGGTCCCAATGGACTATGCCCCGGACGCCGTTGTCCCCCATCCGGCTGTTGAGCGTCCCGGTATACCCATGGCTTTCAACCTCAGGCGTGAGCTCGTGGAATACGGTATGACGCATCCGGGGCGTTTGCCTCCAGCAATGTCTGCCGGTTTGCATGTCGACCTAAGGGGGCCGCCTCGACAGATTTCTCTTGCTTTTGACAGGGCCGTGCCCGATATTGCGGGTTTCTCGTCAGACGAAGACTGAAAGTCCTGCCAACGGAGTGGTTGTGACGGTAAACGAGAACTTTGTAATGTCGTCGGCGATGAACTAGCGTTGTTGCAGTGGCTCCGTATCTGAATAGAGTGACGGTTTCAGTTACGCGTTAGTTTCTCAGTGTTGGAAACCAAGTGATACGCCCTGTGAAGGCAACAATCTCCCGGCGCTTCTCCTCGGTGTGTGCGTCCCTCGTGTTGCCTTTGCCAGCCCTGGCGACTGTGGCTTGGCTGGCGGATGAGTAATTTCTGTTTGGAACGAGAGTTGCTGACTCGGTCTGTGTGTCAGATCTGATTTTGTTTCATCCCTGCACGATGATGCTCACTTTCGCGTAAGTGACAACGCTGAATACGATGTTTTGCAGCCATGAGCAGTCCGTTCACATCTCACTGAGGAAGCAGGCCGCGTTAGCTCAATGCCGGGGTTACTTCGTACCAGGTTGGCAAGGGTGTTCTCGTACAACAGTCAAAACTGTCGCCAAGCTGTGCCTTTCTGTTTATACCATGAAAGTAGTCAGGCTTATGGACCTTTTGGTTAGTCGGACACTCCTGCGTAGTACTAACCAGCAAGTATCTAACGCTACCTTTTTGGATCAACGATAGTTCTACGCGCAATGAAAGCTGTAGAGTCCAATGCGCACTTCTAGAGTCTGAATAGGCAGCTTGTTTTTTCTCTAGAGCTTAGTGCGGCTCGCAGCCTGCGAGTTACGTCACTGGAAGCCATGCTTCTTCCTCTATACAAGGAGAGTCGCCAACTGACTAGTTCAACCGGACGCCAGTTACACTGTTCTGCTTGGATATAGCGCGAGCGGTATTATCTCTGGTACTTCCGCTGGTGCGGCAGAAGTAAGGACGCAGTGCAGCCCTGTGGTTAGTCAAAAAACGTTTTTTCGTTTGCTCTCCTGGCTATGAAAGTGGCTTCTTTCAGTCGCCGTTACCCGGGCAGGAGAGACGGCAGGAATCCTCCTTGTGCCCGGGTGAAGTTTCTCCTCGACGCTCAGAGCTCTAGGCGAATGAAATGCCAGCCCCTTGTTGATGAGCTGAGTGGCAATGTAAGCACGACGGCGCGCCAGACCTCTCTCAGCGTCGAATATCAACATCGTCATTGTTCTTCAAGAGATTCTTTTTCTAAAGCAGCAGCGTGTCTGCTCATTCCCGTGCACTGCTCACACCAGCCCATGTAGATCAACGGAAAAGACACTTCCAGGGCACCCCATTCCTGAATTGAATCTTCTTCTAGTTTCATCCACATTCATCCATCTGCCGCTCTCCTGCTCTGTGCTGACACCTGTTTATGCGGAAGATGACTGAGTGAGCCCAAGTGACAAAACCCCGCACAGCTCTACATCTTCACCGGCGTCTGTTGTCGGTGATGTGCCTCACGGGTAGCATCCTGAACAAAAAAAGGTTGCTCCACTCTTTCTCCGTATTCAATGTTCTTCTACTTAAGTTCTTCGAACTACCGATTTCCTTTTTCGTCGAAAAAGACGTGAGGAGAAAAGAAGTGCATTGACAGTTCCTAACACTGACAGCAGCACAACACGGCTACGTCCGCAACAAGCAGACGTAAGCGTCTCCTTCTGTCGCTCATCAAAAACGTCGCTTTCCCACGTGTAGTGCCTACATAGATCAGCTCACTACACGCGATCGTTGGGAATCCGTTTTCGTGTGCAGAACACCGAGTCTCATCACAGGAGAGCACCAAGAAAGAACAAGTTCTCCCTTTCTTCCGTGAACTGGAGTAACCGACGTAGGCGTGGGCTCCTCCACGCCCAACGCGATCAGCAGCAGTCGCGGTTCGCCCGTTTTTCCTGATTGCTGCGGACGGAACACTTGGCGTTCGTCGTAACGACTTGCAGCCACACACGCAGAGTAGATAGGTAGCACGCAAGCGAGCTGACTCATTCCTTCTTTACAGAAGAGAATAGCTTGTTTTCCTCTCTTGTTCTTCCTCTGAAACGCTGCAAACCAGCACTCCGCACTGGACGAGACGCGTTCTCTTTGCCGCCTCCCCAGCGGTGTGGCCGCTCAACCCTACGGCACTTGCTCCGCTGCCGCGGAGCGCCTCGCACACCGCCGAGCTACCTTGTTACTTGTCGCTGCCGGTGCCTGGCACTGGCATAACACCTACTTAACTGTATCTCCCTCTCCGTCGCCGAAGGCGTAGAACCCGCAACACAGGGGACCCTCATAGAGCGTATGTGGGAGAACTAGCTTACAGATTGAAACTTCCTCCTTGCATGTGAATGCATCCAGTCTTCCACGTCTCCTCATTAAAGCCAAAAATAGAATGTTGAGACCGTTGCTCAAGTGGTATGAACTTCAGTGCCTCCTTAGGCATCGGCTAGATCCAGAAACTGGACTACAACGGTCCCCGGTCCTTTCGATGGACGGGACCAGGACAGGAAACCCGACGGACAATTAATCAGGGTGCCAACAGACCCTTTGCAATCGTTTCAAGAGGATCCAATGAGGGCATCCAGGGTGACCGAACACAGAGAGAAGGTGACCTTCAAAATAATGAATGCATGATACATGAATGACTTTCGTGTTTGCGCATAAAGTAGGAATGGGCAGACGAAGAGGAGAAGAAAGTCCACTTCTCAGAAAACAGGAGGTCCAAATAAGGGGAGAGGAAGTGCCAGGGATTTCACTCTGACCCTTAAGACTCCTAGATTATTCAGTTGCTGTGAACAGTTTGACAGTCACAGAGAAAGGGAGTAAGGTACCAGAGAAATGTTAGCCTACCAAGTAGTGAACGCGAAGTTCTCAAGTTAGAGTGGCGTTCTGACACTAGGTCATCAAAGTGCTTCAAGGGAAGTGGCTAGATCGGGGGGATCGGGTTTTCAAAGGAATACATCGCTTGAAAGCTAGCACAAAGGGAGCTAGAGATGAGCGCGGAGCGGAAATATGAAATTCTGCGGTTGTGAGAGAGATAATGACCATACGCGACTTCGGGAAGGAAGAAGCTGTTTTGGAGATGAAAGAGACCTTGGTGAGAATCAAGCGAAGTGATGTCCCTAGGTTGAACCGTTTGAAGGTCGAAGGTGTGGAATTGAGAATGCAGGATCGCAGGGTGTGCGATGTGCAGGAGAGCTACCTAGCGCCAGTGAGGGTGAGTGGCGACTGTCAGCCTAAGACGACGTGAGCGAAAAAATGAATTTTCATGAGTGCCCGAGAAGTGAAAGAAAGGTGTTGGTCGAACATATTGTCGACAGAGAGCTGAGGTGTAGGGTTAGAGTGTGAAACCGACACTGGGGAGAGCGGGTCACCATGAGGGGGCAGACGCTTCGGATATTTTGGAACGGTCATCATCCTTTTTCAGCCGCGGAAGCACTTTTCAGTGAGACTTCCTTTTGCTCACACTTTCCACGTTCGCGTTTTTTGACCAGATACAGCCTCTGATATTCTTGGGGAGCTGGTGCTTTACGATCCGGCGATACGCTTCTAGCTACGATCGACCAGGAAAAAGAGTTCACCCCGTTGCAATTTCTAGAGGGACAGCCGCAACTCTATTAGATTCCTTTGAATGGGCTTGAGGGGAAACTGCTCTCATAAAATCGATCCGTGAAGTGTCAGAGGCCTGAACTGCCCACTTCCGCCACGGCTATGGATCGCAACAGCCGCTCTAGAGTAGCGGGCCGCCGGCTTGACCAGACCCTTCATGGTCTCATCTTGTCTCGTACCTGGGTACGGGCTTGGGGAGCGCAGACTCGCTCCACGCTGTTGGGCGACCTTCTACTGTGCTCTAACGCATGAGTGGCCTTGCCTACGTGGTGGATTTCCCACCATCGATGCGCGTGCGGAAGGTAGATAGGATCTTTGCGAAAGTGCGTGGGTTCCGGGTGCTACCCGCGCGTGCTGCCTTCTGCCGGTAGAGCTTCTAATAACCGATCCGCTCCACGACAAACCGTCCCAGGGCTCTAAGTAGCCGCTCGGACGAGCCCGACGTGCAGCCCTACTCCGGCGGAGCAGTTCTCAAATCGCGCCCGGTGAAGACGCAAGGCGGGACAAACGAGAGCCAGCCGGTGAAATGGAAAGACTAGGAGTTGGGGAAACATAGGAGGGCTATAGCAGACTGAGTGATATTCTAGCACCCGAGGTTACGGAGGTGCTGCAGCGTGGTAGCGCTGGCGGGGTGCAGCAGTTTAGACGGGAGTACAACGCCTGTGATCTGGCTCTCGGCCGCCAGCCTGGGGGCCTGGAACGACTGCCGAGGGGCGACTAGGGTGCATCTACGTTCGAAGTTAAGCGTTCGTATCAGGACCAGATATGAATTCCCTGAGATTTTGCAGCGACCGTTACAGAACGGCGTTTACGATCTAGCTCACCGTAAGATGTGATACCTGATATATACACATATGAATACCACGAACCGTTAATTGGCTTGTCCCGACAGAAACTCCACGAAGCGTCGCCAGCCCCACATACCGCTCTACCCATGCCGGGTTGCCTTACGTCACTTAGGGTTCGTCCACCTGTGGCTCCTAGGAGCGGTAACTCGCTCCAACTGCGAGTGGATGGTGGAAGGCCTAGCGCTTCTCGCGAACGAGATAAAACAGAAAGAAGTTTCTTCACGATTCCAGACACTAACACGCGGTTTTTGATGTGAGCCCCGTCTTACTCCCTTTTCCCCTGTCAGGAGCTACAGCTTTCAGTTCTCGTTGAATTCCTGGCGGGTGCTCATCTTCTCGACAGAAAATGACTTCTTTCGGCAAGGCCACTTCGGAGATGCGGAAAAGATTTCCACTCCAGTAGATGAAAGTCACCATGGGACGCCGATGATCCCTCCCTAGTCCCATGTTCACCCACGAGAGCACACGTGTACTCTATACACACACACCCCAGCATCAAGTGAGGAAAGGGATGTTTCCCCTCAGTTGAAAAAGTATTCCTCTCATCTTTGCTTGGAGTTTCCGTCGGGCAAAACAACACACGACCTGCAGCGACCTGCTTCAGATCGCCCTGCGTAGGCCATGCTACTCTCTGCAGGCGCGCTTTCTGCCCACCTCTCAAGCAGGGGCGTGCGCGTTCAAATCCCTGCAGACACGTGCGACTCCCGGTAGAAAAGGCATAAACAGGAGCGTCAACTCCCCCATTCAGTTTCAGTGCTCCACCCCCCCAGCCTTCCCTCGTGCCGGGTTTCTCATTGGCCCAGGCAGATCGACGACCGCGCAGGAGAACCGCGAGCTTCTCTCCGTTTTCTCCCAGCAAACAGTCACTGCCTTGGAGTCTCAAGGCCAGTTCTCCAGTTTGGTTCGTTTCGGGTCCCTGCATATTTGCCTGTCCAGGTCGCGTCCGGGGCCGGGAGTCTAGGATAGCAAACTCTCCGGAGGCTGTTTCCGCTCAGGCCCGTACGTCAAAACATACTAGTCGGTCAGTACTCGAGTTCATCCGGCGCCACCGCGGCGTGATCGTCTTCTTCGCTTTTCTCCTCCGGGTGAAGAAAATCTCCTCCTGGCCGTAAAAGAGAATCGGCTGCCTGAGGGGACAGCGGAATGCACAACCTAGAGAGCGAAGCCTCAAAGCGTTTCCTTCGGCACAAGGAAATCGTGGTGACGGACCCGCCAAAGCCGAATGGATCGCCGGTTCTGGCTAGTGAAAGAGCAGGATGGCAGCTGACTCGGCTGACGTCAGTCACTACAGTCCTAGGCAGCGCGAAAGAGCGCACCAGACGTTAACGGTGAGGCTGTGATAGACTAGGCTCTCCCCGTGCACTCAGGATTCTCACTTTTCGGTGTTGGCTGTGCGATGTCAGCCAAATGCCGGCGAAGATGCACAGCAGACCTAGCAGGTAGAAAGAAAGAGAATTCGTCTTTTCCTGGAGACAGACAGTCAACAAAAGAGTTCTTGCGTGTGTGGTATCATACGAATCTAACAGAGGAAAGCGAGAGGGCCATGGATTTCGAGAGCTGAAGCCAGAGCAACTCTGCCTGGCAGCGATCGGAAGTCACGTCTGGCTCGCCTGGATTCCTCGCTAAATCCCACCGTAAAAATGCACGGTTTAAACGGCTCTCCACTGCTGCTGAAGACAGAGCAACGGGCCTTCTACTGAACGGGCAGCATTCAAAACGTCAGTACAGCGTTGCAGACATTCTGGGCGGCATCTGCCGATAACGAGGACACGTCGCCGCAGTCTGGCACATCTGCGCAGCTGCGCGTACTTCACAGAGAGTCGTGCACGCTCAGCTGGACAGCGAAGACAGCGCCTGATTTCATGAGAATTCAACACTCAGGGAACCCTATACCAGGAACCTCAAAGTCAGGTGGAGCCAAACCAAACGCAGGGAAGTACCGTCGGAACACAACTGCACGTCTGAAAGACTACGCCTGCGCGGTGACAAGAGAATTTGGAAGAAGAACGATGGAAGTATTTCGCACTGCAGTTCTTGACGTTAGATGTGGCCGGCTTTAGAAAGTTCCCCCAACCCTCGGTCGGCTTCTGAGCCGCGCGCAGTAGTCACAAAGATTACCTGGAAAATCCAGATCCCTCCAAGGCTGTTCATGGAAATCAAAACGGCGTTGTAGACCGGTGCGATATAAGAAGCCGGGTAGCGAGAAAGGCTGACTGATAGGAACACCACTTGAGCTAGAGCGGCGAGGACCGCGAGAGCAGCAAAAATCCACGTATACGGCAGACTCCAGATAGCAGGCAGTCGGAAGGCGTCAGTCCATAAAACTACGGCTCCTGTAGGATAAGAAAAAAAAACACACAGAAGGGCTTGCCGCTCTTCCGTGGTCTCCAGTCCAGGCGATCTGCCCAACTGTGCGTTTCCAGTCAAGCCCTGTGGACTGGGTGATGGACTGCTTACTATTATCCGACAACGCTGCGCTACGTGGCAGAGCTGCGAGCCAGCGATGCTTTTTCATAGCTGCCCCGGTAGGTCAGAACGACAAAGCTGGTATCACCCTATCCCGATGTCGGTGTGACCGTAAAAAAGAATGGTGTATTCATGGCTTGCGCACCTTTCCCGCAGACGTTGGTGAGACCTCCCGTCAGGCCCGGCAGAAGAGCAGTGGATACAGCAACAGCCCCTTCTGAAAGTTTCGCAGATAAAAGCCGCCTGCAGGAAGAAGAGAAATACAGAAGACGCGACCGCATGCTAACGCGTTGTGGTGATTATCAACACCCTCCAAATACTTTCGGACAGAACTTAGCGTGCTGTTCATAGGTTAGTAAGACACGCCTCTCGTTCACTGGAAAAGTTGGACTGCTCCCGACAACCCGTGCAACGCACAACCGCCACTCAATCCCTCCCCACCACAGAACAGGAAGCTTTTACAAAAGGGCCAGGACGGTACTCCGGCATGTTCCTCTTAGAAGAGAAACCAGGCAGCTCTGCCACTCTAGTCTAGTATTCACTCCGTTAAGCTGGCTGACGCACCTGGCGAGTAACGAGAGCAACACCAGAAACTGTTTATGTAATCTCCGACAAGGTCAACTGAAAGAAGGGGGCTAAGACGCAGGCGTGCTCGCAACGATGTGACCTGCGACCTGCAGCGAGTAACACAAGCGTCAGCGAGACCGAGGATCTGCCGGTCTTCACCGGCGGGAGCTCCAAGCTTCCGGAGTCCAGTCAGCGCGCTGGTTCATGGAATGACTCAAACTGTTGTCCACCTACCTGTGCGAAACAGCGGCGGTAATGGCAATGGCGACGGCAGTGACGGCAGTAAAGACGATGAAGGCCACGCTGTTGATCACCAACTCCTTTCCCGAGCCTACATTCTGGCCGAAAACGACGACGACTGTTATTCCGCCTACGATGAGAAATCCTCCGAGTACATCTCGCCAGCCGATTCTCTCCGATAAGAGCATCTGGGAGAAGATAAGAGATCTGCGAGACATTCACGCATACATCTATTTACAATGCAACCCGTACCACCTCCTGCATTGCCCTAGTGGATGCACGAGGGAATGGCAGCACATGACGATGAGATCAGAGCAGGGCGAAAGAGCTCGAGGGCTCGGAGAGCTGGTTCAGGCGATGAGACCCTTTCACCAGCTCACCTTGGTGCCCGGTTCGCACGCGCGGCGTCCTCTATATACGCGGGTGGGAAGACAACATGAATAAACAGTGCAAATGTAAGTGGCCACGACCAGCGCAGTCTGACAGTGACGGCATCACACAGTTCAGCAGCCAGACACACCGACAGGCGAACACGATCCCTGTTTGGCCAGTGCAGAAAAGACAGACTCTTGTACGGAGCGTAGATCAGGACGACTTTTTGTCGAAAAACCTTATACTCGTGCCGAGAAACGCGCTGGGAGCCTACACCTGGATAGGTGGAAGACGCAGACAAAGTAATCTACACCCAACCTGGAAAGCGCCCTTGTGGCTAGGGATCTTGTCAAATTGAAAAAGTTCCTTCAGTGCGGAGGGTGTCCATCTCCTCTGTCTGCAAGCTTGCCATGCTGGGACGCGGCAAACCGCGCAGGCACACATGTGTGTTAGGGTTGTATGGATTGTGGAGTGACTCTACACGAGGAAAACACGATCCAAGTGCATCTTCTAGACCTACCCCAGAGCGTGGAGTCCTCCAAACATGGCAGCGACCGACTGAAGAACCCAAGCACATGCATACCAATGATCTCTGACGACTTCGGCGAGTGACATATCTCTCCCGATTTTCGTACGCAAACAAAGTGGAAGAGAAGCTGGGGTAGGCATCATGTCTTTGACGACGGGAAACCGTAAGCACAGGAGTTAGGACCATCTCTTGTAGGAAGAAACTGCTACTAGAAACCGAAGGACTCAGGGTGCAGGGATAAGCATTAGGGGCTATACACGGAAGCGACAGCTCGGACACTAAAACTTTCTGATTTCCTTGAACCCCCCAGTCCCGCAACACTGACACTCACGCCCAAAAGAAAACAATACGAGACACGAGTTCCACCCTTCAGGGCCTAGCTGTCTCGACATTAATTGGTCATCAGTTATCTATGATTTGCACTTTAACATAGCAATCCAGATGCCGCATTCTATGGATTCAGCGCGGCCAAATGTCGGCTGACTTGACACAGACTGCAGCTGGCGCGAACTTCAGCGCATTCTTCGGAGGCTCCAAGCTACGAGCTCGACCAGCCTGCGCTACTTCCAGTTTTCTTCTTGTAGCTCACTGCGATCGTATACAGAGAATGTCTCACTGGTGCACTAAAGTACTTCTGATTCCACCGCACCTCCGAGTCCCCCAGGACTGACAGTCGCGCAAAGGAAAACAAGGCGAGGCACACAGGCCGTCTCCCACCCCCTTAACCGCCTCGCTGTCCCAACAATAGTTGATACTCAAGTCACACAGTGAGCTGCTGCTAACGTGTATGCGGCCACAAAAAGTGCCCACGTAAAGTTTCCAGATTCGAGGACTCAGTGACCGTACCACAGCAGTGAACCTGTACGCCACGAGAGTCAGAAAAGGATTGATAATGACGCTGAGGAACATGCCGAGAATCCATAGAGGTCTCATGTGAAGAGGCCTGCCCCCCGCATCCGGCCTCCATTCCCTGTTTGACTTTTCTCTCTGGATCTCCTTGACAAACGAATATCGAAGAACGCAGTCCCCGAGGCCCCCAGCGAGAGCTGCTACAGCTGCGCAAATGACGCCCGCCCACCAAAGGTTACGTTCCGAAATAAGAGCAGTTAGAGTCAAGCCTGCCACGATATCGTGTGTGGGTGTCCCTTGCCCGACGCCGCCATGAGCAGCGTGATGTCGTCGTTCGACGCCGTTGCTGGCGGGGATGCGAACACTCGACAGTTCCTCTGCTTCAGTGTTCGTTTGATCTGACCCAATAGACCCCTTATCAGCGCCGAAATGCAGGCGAGGGAACGCGTTCGGAGGAGGGCCCGCAGCCCGGAAACCGTCTTCGTATACTCTCTGTTGCGAAGCT
Source organism: Cystoisospora suis (assembly GCF_002600585.1). NCBI lineage: Eukaryota > Apicomplexa > Conoidasida > Eucoccidiorida > Sarcocystidae > Cystoisospora > Cystoisospora suis. The sequence goes on along the minus strand of NW_027155578.1, from coordinate 6,285 downwards.
TCACCACTGACGCGTACGCGCCTTCCATGATTTGGGCTCCTTGGAGAGGAAGGACTTGTGTTCATTTGACGGGTGTAGGCTTGGCCGTCCCTTGATGCGATAGAGGGTGAACTGGCTGAAGATACTGTGTCTGTAGGACTCGGAGATCCGTAGTGCTGGCCCGGGCGACCACTGGGGGTCTCCAGCAAGCGCTCAACCAGGGTGCCGGGCGAAAGCTGGTTAGTGTACTGGCTTAAAGAATTCCACAGAACGGCTAAAGCATGGATTTTCCGGCTCGCGATGTCCACTGTGGAGACGGACATCGCCTCGTTAAGCTCTCTCATTGCATTGCCGTCAGACTTAACAGTCTGCTCAAGAACCGAGTAGCCATGACGACGGAGAGGAACGGCTCGGCGCCGTAGTGCGGACGGCCTTTTCCACTGGAGACTCGGACCCATAAGGTCTTCGTTCCCGCGCTCTGGCGACGGGAGATCAACTGCAAGCCAGTAGTTAGTCGAGCGAGTAGCCCAGGATCTGTTTTGTTCTTTTCTGTCGAGCGGAGCCATGACGGAGAAGTTTTGGAGATGCTGTAGAGACTAGGTGTTAGCACTACTGGACCAGGAAAGACTGGGTGGGCAAACGAGAAAAAGTAGTCAACAGGCGCGGACTGATCTGGCAGACGTCGCTCCCCGACTACGTACCGGAGACGACCAACCACCTCTGCAGGCCCGGCAGTTCGCTGGAGCGCTATAGTCCGTCAGACACATGTCCGCACAGCATGAGTGAAGAACTCGTAGCCCAAGAAGTCCTCATGGGGATTTACTAAAAAAGAAACGTTGGCGTTGACTCTCCAATGATGCATACGCTGCGTCAAGACACGCGACCAGGGGTGGAGATGCAGAGCTCAACAATGCGAACACAGAGAAAAACCACACGGGGCAAGCTGTTCATCGAGCTCGGAAAGGAAGACGGCAGTTGGTACTCTTACTTAGAAACTGAACGCGGAATGTTCCAGTACCGCATCAAGTTGCGGCCACAGCTTCTCCCCGCCGGACCGTGACGCCGTTATCCCCCCGACCACTGCATGTCGACACGCGGTGTTTTGAGGCGAGACAGCCAGCTAGCCAACAGAAGCTGCCCTCTCGTGAGAGTATGGTGAGACCCGCGTCCAGCGTATCAATTCAGCTGTACGCAAGATGGCTTTCCGATCTTTGGGAAAAGTCCAGCTAGATACAACCTCTCTGTGCTCTATGGGAAATCAGTGGTCAACCAGTTTCCCTGAGCCTTTCTACGGCACGGAGAGCGCAACATGCAGAGGAACTAGTCCAAGAAGCGGTCCGCAGGGCAAACTGCCGACAATTTCTGAGATGGCCGCGCTGACAGCCTTCCAACATGAGACACGAACGTCTGTTGTGTAGTATGCGGTCCATTTCGGACTAAGGGAGTGCATTCACATACAAAAAGGGTTCGTGTTTGGGCCGAGCGCGCTCTGACTCTATCCTACGAAAAACGGTTCATCCGCCTGGAGTAACAATTTCTCTTAGCCAACTACTCCCCGACAATCTACTCTGAGGCTCACGGTGCCAGAAAAGTAGCTAGGTAACATTTTGAACCTCCGCCAGTCCGAACTCCAAACCTGCTAGACAACTACGGCTTCTGGCGCTCTCTATTGCATGCTCTATTTTCCGCAACTGGAACAAGCGAGGGTTTCTCCCGTGTGGCGCACAGAAGCGGCGCGGTCACGCGGGAAACTGGGTTGTGCGCCAGTACTTATTCGGGCGGCAGACTCTTGGCTAAGTGCTTTTGGGTCACGAGGGATGTAGAGGCGTTTGTGAAGGGAACTCCTGGGGGACTGCCCCTCGGAGTCGTCACACAGCAGTCGGATGTCGCCACGTTGCTGCGAATATGTGCCATCGGTTTTGAACGGATACAAAGTTTATCCTGTTCAGCTGTCCGCTCCAGTTCGACTTGAAAATCCACGAAAACCACCACGGCATTCAGCCGCCGTCCTGTAGCTGAGCAAACACCGCTATTACGCCTTTCAGAAAAACAGACTCCACGACCTTGCGACAAAACCGAAGCAAACTAGGGCGACTTCGCGCCAGCGGCCTCCTTAATCCGACTTCATCATGCCCTTCTTACAAGCCCGCTGATTTCGCAAAAACTTGGGGCACATCTGCAGGAGGAAAGGAGTCCAGGAATGCGAGCGCCCACAGCATTCCACATATAGTAATTCCCGGACACGTGGCACAGCACGCGGCCGGGCCACTGCAGCACAGGGCTCATTTACGCAACGTTGGAACTACATAAAGCCTCATGGGACACTCCCCGTCTCGTCACGTCTCAGACTGACGTGCAGGAAGATCGTCAAGGAAACTTCAGGGTCCCGTGTTTCCACACCGGACGCGTGTCGGGTCATCATCGGTGCAGACAGGTAGACGTCGCCGTAGAGGCACAGGACTTAGACTCTCGTTACACGGGAATAGAGAGAAAGTCTGGCTCCTAAACCCAAAGAAGACTCCACGACGCACGTAGGATACAGAAGCGTCACTGAAATCATCTACGAGCTTCACGATGAGGACGGCTGTCCCACGAAACGGACGCCTCCAGGGCACATGTAATACAACACGCACACGTGGGCTGGACCAATCCACGTAAGAGAGCTCCCCGGCGTATTCGTGTGACGGTGTCAGCGCAACATCATCGTGTGTCCGGGCACAAGCGCCAGTCGTGGCACACTTCGGAGTTCTAGGTTTGCACTCGCCTCACCGGCAGCAGCATCGGAACGGCTGTCACAAGCAGGTGAAGTGCTATTGCCGCAATTCACGGGTGCTGTACCGACGCATACCGATGCGCACAACAGTGCGACTCACGTTGTCGACAAAGACAGAATGCAGCTTACCCCCCGCGTAGACATCTTTCTCTGGCGTTTCGGCTTCTTGATGCCATTCCGATGTGCCTTCTTGTTCTGCGCGAAGGAAAGCACGTAAGCCACACTCTCCAACGGGCTGTTTCCCTACAGCAGCCCCCAACCCAATCTCGGACAGGAGTCAGCGTCGGCGCTTCCGGCCTACAAAGCACTGCATTCTATGACAACTGCGAACTGACTGGCCTGGTAACACCACACTTAACCGGGATCCAAGCCAAACAATACAAATTTCTCGTGGCATCGGGACCGAATCCGCAGTCGCATGCACGGGTGTCGGGTCGACGGGAAGTCGCAGGCGCAAGAGAACACAGTGAGTGAGTCCAAACGACCAACATGCAGAAAACCGTCTCCACATACATACAAGTCCTCTAGGAGCATTAGTTTTTCATGGGTGGCGGGGTTAGCTGTCGGTGTCACGAAGCGACGCTGCGCCGAGTGGCCTACCTGGTTGTGATTGGTGTGGTTCTTTGATTTCGCCATTTCGCCCGCGGACACTTCTTCACGTACGCTGCTCTCTCACCGGAGTGGCCCAATATCTGCAATACGCAGTCACCAGAGTCAATGAAGTTTGGCCAGTTTTTGCCCCGAAGCGAACTCCACACGCCCTGCAGAAGGTGTTCGTTTGCGGGTGCCTGTGGGGTCCGGCTTGTACGCCGGATTCAGCAACTGCATGCCAGCCAAGTCCGCATGCTTTCACCCCGGAGTCGAACTATCCAGCGAGACTGTGGCCCGAAGAGTGGTTGAGTGACTGCAGAAAATAGATGCCTCCGGCTGCTCCATGGCCCATTAGTGCAGCTCCGAGTGTCTGTACCGGAGTGGCTGGAAGTGCCACGTCGTGCGGCACAACTGTCTCCTATTCTTCTAACGGTCTGAAGGTTGACCGAAGTACTTCACCGAATTGGCAACCAATCATGCCCCTCTGTGCAGGTCATCTTACCGTGACGCCAACTGAACGCACAGCTTGTCCCTTCGCTTTACGGACAGTAGCATGCTTCGCGTGCTGCTCTAGACTGCAGCCTTCGTAACACTGACTGGTCGAGTACCCTGTAATATGCCCTCTGTAGCAAAGCCGGGGGCATTACAAAGCCTCGACAGCGGCAGTTACTGCTGCCACGGCTCCGCTGCTGAAACGGACTGACGTTCTTGCCGGCTCGATTCACCGGCGGGTGAGTTGGCCTCCTTGAGCCGTCGTGGCTCGCCGGGGGTTCCGGTGTCGTTCCCGTGTTTGTTTCTAATTCCTTATCGTGGTTGTGGCTCAATGGTTAGCAAATGTCCTTTGCTCTCCATTGACACCTACTTTGTACGAAAGGCGTGTGTTTTGCCCCACCGGGCCGCCCTCTGCTTTTCTGCGCTCGGCGCCCCTTGTCTCGCGGCCGCCGGCGCATGCTGCTTCTATGGCCGGAGATTTCCCGCGAGGAAATCCTTGGCCTCCTTTGGCCTCTTTCGGCTACCTATGAGTGTGTTAGCTGAGCTAAACGTGTCAGCTTCTGATTAGGCTCCTCTAGGAGCCCTAATATCGCTTCCCAAAAATCCACGGACCGTAGTTCCGCCCTCCCGGTCCGTGGGCCAGCTCGGTTGCCCCGATTATTAGATCGGTAAGTTGGCCTATGTTTGGCCTTTCATATATTTCATGGTTTTGTTACAGATCTTAGAGCTTCGAGGTTCTGGATGGGCTTCCCTATCCTTATTCTACTTGTTAGGCTTTCCTAGAAGCCTATTGGTTCCGTGTGTGAACCGCGCCGTGGCTGTGCTACCTGGCGCGGTTGCGTGCGGGTCGGAACGTCCGGCCGTTGCGGTCTTTCCGAGAAATGTGCTCCCGTCTTATTTCGGGGTTAAAATATTTCCTAAAATCGCAAAAGGTGCCTAACGCACCTTGAATTAGCGTCTTACGTGGCCTGGCCGCTGAGATCGGCCAAAATCGTGCTTCGCTACGCGCGAGTTGCGGGGTAGACGGCACTTGCCCCGGTCCTCTGCTATTTCAGTGCAAAATCTCGATTTTCCTAGATTTGCTCGTACGGCAATAATTTTGATATCTCTAGATACCTCTTCTTTTCCTCTATCTGGTTATGCTAATTTTAAGGCGGTGCGGGGCCTATTTGTCGCGCGAAGCCGCCGTGCACATCCCGACTCTGCACTAGATCACGGAAGCGGGGTCATGGATCTCCCCTACACGAAACATGGTTTCCGGCCCTTGGAATGCTCGCAACAGGTTCGTGGGGTTCCCTTCTTTCTTTTAGCCTCCCCTAGGAGGCGTCCCTCTTCT
>NW_027155578.1:737-1064 GCF_002600585.1 Cystoisospora suis | reverse complement strand
CCTCTCCCTGGACGGCGTAGGCGCTGCGTCGGCGATCTGCTGGGGATGCTCCGGCTTTTGGCGAGGGGAGTTCGCCTCCTCCGGAGCTGTTTTTCTCCGGATGTGCCCCTGTTGGGGCCGTCTCTCAATTGCTGGGCCGTTAGGCACGTGAGCTAGAAGTTCTTGGCCCCTGAAAACTTCGTCCGTTCTGCTAGTCGTTTCCTTGACTTCCGCGCTTGATGTGCGTCGATCTGCTGACCTCCGATTTGGTCCTCCGGCCCTGTTCCTTCCGTGCTAGGGAGCCCTTGGTCCCTAGAATTGAGTGCCATCGTTGGTCCGCGAGGTTTC
>NW_027155578.1:0-169 GCF_002600585.1 Cystoisospora suis | reverse complement strand
CATGTCAGGCCACCAAAAAATTCTTTCAATGTCCAGGGTGGTCTTTTCCTGCCCCGGGTGCCCTGCCAATGAATGATCATGAAATCCTTGTAGTACTTCTAGTCTCTTTTCTTTGGTAGGTACGCATAACTTCCAACCTTCCTTGGTCTTGGCCCACAGAAGATCGCTT
>NW_027155577.1:0-273 GCF_002600585.1 Cystoisospora suis | reverse complement strand
ACCTTTGGGGACTCTCTCCCTCACACGTTTTGGGGCTCTCTCGTTCACACTGATCAGGGCTCTCTTTCTCACACGTTTTGGGGCTCTCTCACTCGCACTGATCAGGGCTCTCTCTCTCACGCATTTAGGGACTCTCTCCCTCACACGTTTTGGGGCTCTCTCACTCGCACTGATCAGGGCTCTCTCTCTCACGCATTTGGGGACTCTCTCTCTCACACGTTTTGGGGCTCTCTTTCTCACATGTTTTGGGGCTCTCACTCTCACACTTTTCGG
>NW_027155576.1:0-7677 GCF_002600585.1 Cystoisospora suis | reverse complement strand
TGGGCAAGCGTTTTGTTGTGATGCAGGGATGGCAGTCAGCATACATCACAACAAAACGCTTGCCCAACGAGCGCTGCGCACTTGCTAGTGAAGCTGCCCAAAGTGGCGAACGGCGGGAAGCCACTGCTTTCGAGACCTGCACCCGGCAGCCCCGGCGGCATCGACTGTTCAAAAATCGTTCAGCTGTCTACTGGCCACTCCTCGTGTTTTCACTTGGGCAGCGGCACTCGTGGTTGGCTGTCATGCCTCGGGAGCCATCCTGCCGTATTCGGGTCCCTTGCTGACCTGCCATGCTCCATATTCAGAACTCACCTTGAGGCCTCCTCGCTCCAGTTCGCGCGCAGTGCTTTGGAAGTGCTAGCTGGATACTGCACCCGTCTTGTGCACTCCTTCGCAGGCATGTTTCCCCTGGAAAATGAACTGCCGTTCTCTGCCTCTCTGTCCCCTATGACTCATAGCGAACTGTCAAGAACTTTCAACCTCAGCCAGAGGCTCGTCAGGGAAGCCGCCGTCGGCAACAGCTCCGGCAGGGAGTGCCTCTGAAAGAAAGCCGGTAGACGCTCGGCTAAGGTCGTCACGAAACAGCGAGACCAGCCGCAGAAGCAGCGCGCAGGCAAGCAGAAGGAACAGCCGCGTCAGCAGTGCAGCCATAGCAGCAGGAGCGGCCGTTGGGATGGCCGAGGGCCGGAACCCCCCTTCTCGAGCTAGTAGTGGCGGCAGTTGTCTCTGTAAGCAGCCCGGAAGTACCAACACGACCACGCCGGGAGGGTCCAGGATGAGTCCTCGTTCTGACAGCCTCACATCTACCATCTTTCCGTATGAGCACCGGTGTTGCCAGCTGGCAGACTGCTCTGCGGCCTGGGCAATCCGCGGTAACGATACTGTCTAAGCAGGAGCCTGACCAGCTACGTCTCTCCCAGAACAACGGGCTAGAATGCCTGGGAAGCTGTAGGACTTCTGGATCGACAGAGAGGCTATAACTGATCTGTGTGGACCGCCGGGCAGAGGCCGAGCAGCGAGAACAACTGGTTGGTTAGGGCAAGGAACGCCATCAACGTTTGAGAACACAAGAAGACCGGTTCGGTACACCACTGACTTGTTTCTCTTTAGGGGCAGTCCTCCTCGGAAATTGCCACTGCCGGGTGGCGCTGCCGTCTTACGTACAAACAGCATCGCTTCCACTGCATACTAGAAACAGGAGCCGGAGTGGACAGTGAGAAAAGCAGCTGTATACCGGCGCTGCCGTCGAGACTGGTGCAGCGGCGGCTACCAGTCCGGAAACAAGCAGCGTCGTCGCAGCAGAGATGGTCGGGAAAAGAGCCTTAGCTGTTTCCTCAGTGTCTGTGCTTTTTTGGATCACGGGAAGCGTCGGAACAGCTTTGACGCTGCTCCAGGATCACCTCGGAGTTTCACAAATCGTGTGTTTGTCCGCAGTTTTAGGCGAAAGCACTCGTAGCGACTTTTCCAAGGAGCGATACATGAATGAAGTCAGAACGTTGAAAACGGTAAACATTGTCCTCCAGCACAGACGAAGAGAAAAACCAACCTTCTCACCTAGGGCAAGAGCCCGCAACACCACATACAGAGAAGAGAAACAACGTGAACTTTGCTACCGCTTTCTTACTGCAGATGTGTCGCTGGGCTCCGAGAGCGACATGCGCTCGTTGTCCTAGACAAATGCCGAGAAACAACATTTGCTAGTTGTCTTCGCGACTGGCCTGAAGCTGAGCAGCAACAAGCAGCTACGAATGTTACGGCGATTCGTCGCGGTTTGAACCCGAATTCCGCGTTGCACATTGACACTTGTTCTTCAGAGACTGCATGAGTCCGAAGCCGAAGTAGCGAAGCTGCGGCAGAAATGTCGACTGGCAGAAAGCGACCTAAGCAGGTACGCACTGAGAGCAGTGTCATCTCTTGACAGCACACTGGACACCGATCACTCCATGAGATTTGCGGGGTGGTCCGGATACTTCCAAGCAAGTCGTTCCACACGCCGGGTGACGAATCTAGGTTCTTGGCAAATGAGTCAGTGCTGAATGCAGCTCCCCTCTAGGCGCTTGTATGCCAAACGAACTGGTCGAGATGTGGCCATTGGTTTCAGGGATCCATTACTAATGGACCGCGGTTGGGGGGAGGGGGGGGTCGCGCACGCTGCGTCTCTCCTGAAGACCACAGAGCCAAACACCCCGGTCACCTTGTGATCCGTGCCAACTCTCCTCATTGCTATTTCCCAGTTGGACCGGACGCCTTACTTCCTCCCTTCCATCGAGCAAGACTGAAAAGTCGCCGGTTTGCCCGGGCCTCTTCTGTGCAAATCGAACTCGCCGTGTCCGGACATTCTCCGTCCCCACAGAAAACTAAAACTACTGGAGCAGTTCGCGGGCGCCTGGAATGAGAAACTGCAGAAGGCACAACAGCTCAAACAAAACGTCAGTCTCCGATAGAGTGAGCTCGCCTCCAGCCAGGCTGACCGGCGAACGCAGTCGGGCGCTCCGCCTCGGTGAAAACCCCGGTTTCTTTCGGCGAGGGCGGACTGCCGCTCTTCGAACGAACTGCCGCATGTGCTGGACACTTCCATCACACCTCATGAACGGAAAAAAGCACGGAACCCTGTATTACCTTTGCGCACTGTGGCAGCTACACTGTCGTCTTGTATTTCATGCTGAAGATGTGTTTGGAGGTACTTCAGACTTCGCGGAAAGTGTTCTGCGGGCACTCAGTTTTGCATATGCCCGTAGGCCGAAGAATTCAACATACAGACGGAACGACCCAGGAACGCCACGCATCTCTCCGATGTGAGTGGAAGCGTGGCAGTGATGTGGTCTTTTGGAGCATAGCCTGGTCTCTTTCCTCGCTGCTTTCCCGTTATCCTTCGCAGCAGCAGCAGCCAAGGAAAAAAGGTCCATCATCCTACCCGTCTTCTACGAATGCAAACCGCGACGATCAGAACCTTCCGGATCTGTACACAGCTGCTGGACCGACAGGACCTGTTGAGGCCTGGGAGGCGGAGGAAAGCTCTCCTGCCTCCCGCGCCGCAGCCGCATCCGCGCCCGCAAGAGCCGGTGTTCTCAAACCAAGCGGAAGCCCAGCCGGTGCAGCTGTTGGATCCCCTGGAGTTCTGGCGCCGGCCGAGCAGCTGCTACAGCGAGTCTGTGTGGACATAAACAAGACGAGAAAATATCTCAGCATGTATATGGCTGACTCCGAGGTTCTTGCTGAGAAGGAAAAGGTAAACGGAAATAGATTTTGCGCTTTCAATGCAGAGAAGCTACTCCAGAAGCAAATGTGTGCCGGCTTAGGGTATGTTGCGGTTGGCCGCAGTATCGTTATGACAGACAGTGCTGGGCCGTCGCCTCACTGGAAAGGCCGAGTGTTTCAAGAAAAAAAAGCTAGATGTCCGGACCGCGGACCTGTTTGATGCTTACTTTAGGCTAGGGTGTGGTATGCCTTGGCTCCCTGGGGTCAGAACCCGGAAGCCACTACAGTCCTCCATTTACGAGTAGGCCCATCACTGTATACTATGGCAATGCGCCGCGTACGGGTCGAGCACCTCGTGCCCCGCGTTCTCTCTTGACAGCCTCTCATAGATTCACTATATCACGTTTGCCAGGCTGTTTGAAGAGGACGAAACGCAGCCAGAAGGACTAGCCGTCGATTACACAGATGGACCACATATCTTCTGTATGTTGTCCTGAGACTGGTCTATCTAAAAAGTAGGGCTCTGCAGATTAGCTTCGTGTTCACTTGATAGGAACGTGACGCTCCACCCCGGGCGTTTCTGGATACACTAGTCATTGCCCCTCGCTTCGTGCGCCCACGGGCCAGTCCCGTTACCAAGTCACAGCTGCAATCTTGCTGTTCAGCGGTGGAGGTTGAAGATCGGGTAGCAGACTGTCGCGCTCACGCCCTGATGACGCGCTCGTGTTGCGTTGATCAAGCTTTTCCCATAGTGTTGGTCGTTGTCCTGTCGCTCGTAGGTGATAGAAAGCCTGAAGCGCAACATCTCCTGTACGCGGATGCAAGAGATGCAAGCCGAGATCAGCGTACGTTTCGCCCTTTTCTCGAACGCACGGAGTCGCCGGGACTGCCAGACAGCTGTTGCCTTGCGCCGTCATCCGGGATAGCTTGTCCAGTTGTCTTATTGCCATTCCACTACAGCCTTCCAAACTGAGGGCGACAAACAGAGGGATCATAGATATACTGCTTTTCATGGAACTTCTTTCGTGCGAATCAGTTACTCGCTAGTTCAGCATGTTTGCCCTTCTGTATGGCGCCGGGCGAAGAAAAAACGTGTCTGTTTTTTGGGTAAACTCTTGATCGTAGGCTTACGCGGACGAATGCCGGCGCCTGTCTACGGAAGTCAAACGCTTGAAAGGATTGCAGCCAGAGAAGACAACGCAGGATCTGCATGACCAGGTTCATAGCCTGACGGTGAGAGAGCCTCCACCCATGAGTTTTCCAGCGGTCGTACGCCTTCGACCCTCGTGTCATACCTGGCACTCCGAGGCGGGGCTGTCCATCCCAATGAGCGATGATCCCTTGCTCGCGGCGGCTTAACTGAAACTTAGACGCAGCCACACAGGCAACCCCGCATTTTGTAGCGGGCTCCCTTAGAGAGTGCGCCCCCCGCATAAATCCACGGAAGAGCACCGAGGTAGTCTCCTTCCCGCGGACCCCGCTGTCGACCAGTCCAGCTTTCTGTTCTGTAACAGACTGTCTCTCTTGTTTCGCTTCAGAAGATTGCCGTGTTCCTGGAAACGAAAGTGAAAGAGGCGCAAAAGCGTGAATCCCAGGCGGTCGCTGAGCTAGCAGCGTCTAAAACCAAGATGTCAAACGACGAGATTGACGCTCTTTGTGCTCGGTTCGAAGCAGAGCGGGCTGCTAGAAAAGAAAAGGAAGCAGAGATCGGGAGACTCCAAAAGGCTTTGTCAAAAGAGAAAGCAGAGGTGAGCTAGGTGCTTCGGTGACACGGACTCCCGACGTTTGCTCGCTAGTCGGCAGAAACAGTGTATGCCGAAGGGCAGCCCCGGGTGGCACGTGGGGCTCACCGTATTGCGCAGGAGCTCAGCTCCAGACTTCGACGCCATTGACATTTTGAGGCTTGGTCAGGTGTCTGAAAGTTGGAGGTGACTGGAAAACTGGGGTAGCGGCAAGAGGGGACCGGAAGGGAAGAATCCTTGTCTGTGTTGAAACGCTGTAGTCCCTGCCTGTCTGCACGGTTCGAAGTCACGAGGTCATCTCCCGCGTTCACATCTGCTGTGCTTCTAAGGCAAAGAAAAAGGAAGAGGCTTACGCAAACACAGACGAGGCACTCGAAGCCAAAGAGGAGGAAATTCGGGGGCTTCAACTAGCGATTGAACAGTTGAAAAAAGACAAAACGGTAAGGAAGGCGACGCTTTCGGTGCACTGCCCCCGCGCATTCGTTTTTATTGCTGCTGCTTCAGTCGCTCTTGTCTCTTCTCGCCTCTGCCAGGGTAATGCTCCTGTCCTCTGTACCGGGTAATCCTCTTACACTTGCACGTACTCTTGCACAGCGGCCTTGTGAATTGCTCCGTCATCGTCCGGGCTCGTAGCTGCCCTCGCGGCTTCCAGCTCATCATCTTTCAACGGAGTGTGGTCGCACTCCCGGATGGTTCTGTCTCGCCCGGCTCGTGATCCTCCTCCTCGGACAGGTACCGCTGGGGCCTTGCCCGACTTGGCGAGTGCTCAGTCAGCTGTCTATCAGGCTACCCACCTGTTTCTGTTTGTTGTGTTGAATCCTCAGGCCAGTGCAGCTGCTGCAAGTCACGCGGCAGCACAGTTGCACGAGGACTTCTTATTAGACAAAGAAAAACTGCATGCTGTCCTTGCCCAAAAAGACCGGACCATTCAGCGCCTGGTGGCCCAGGCGCAGGACCCAGAAGCTGCCAAGCGAGAGGTTGACGAGGGCGAGGCGAAAGAGAAGCAACAGGAGGCAGAAAATCGCCTGATCCGGACGCTGAAGGAAGAGCGAGATGCACTGGAAGCTGAACAGCTCGACCTCAGAGTACGATTGGTGAACGCAGAAGCGCAGCTCCGCAAGGCAGCTGAGGAGAGTGCCTTTCTCGGGGTTCCTTTAGACTCCGGGGACAGAACGTCTGGACAGGGGAATGGGAAAAAAGACAAGAAGGACGAGAAGGACACTGCCGAAGTAGGTCGACTGCAGAAGGAGGTGAGGGACTTAAAGGAGCAGCTGGCCCAGCTTCGCGCTTCAAAACGGAGGGACGACGATGTCCAAGCGGACCCTTTGAGTAAACTTGACCTCGACAGTAAGAAAGCAGAGATCGAATCGCTGAAGAAAGCTCTGCAGGTGGAGCAATACGAAAGACAAACAATGTTGAAAGACCTCGAGGAATGGCAAGGGTCACGTGAAAAGAGTTGGCCCGCCCAGCTTTCTTCCCTACTTGACGAGAACCCAGAAGCGAGTTCTGAGTGGCGGGCGAACCGTATATGTGATCTTTTAGTTGGAGAGTTTTCTGGTCTGATTGATGGGCTCCGCTTCGGGGGTTCTAAGAACGCCTAGACGCGTAAACTCTGAGCCCGGCGGCGTGTGCGTTGCTGGTACCCAGTCGCACCGACCCTGGCGTAGATAGAGGGCTGCACTAGGTGGGTACAAAGAGCAGGATGTTACTGCGGTACGAAGGTTGGTTTCTGGTATTTTCTTGCGTCCTCTGGTAGGCGCCTGCTTTGTATATAATGTGCCTGTTCGTGGAAAGCCTTGAACCACGCAGCACCGGAAGGACTGCTTCCACTTCTTTCCTTTGGAGGGTACGGTCCCCTTTCTTCACCCCGTCTTACTTGAGAAGTCTAGAAGGAATAAAGGCAGTGTCCAAGATTCGCGGTCAGTTATTCAACAAGGGCGAGACCCCATTCCAACTGGGAAGATGGGAAAGCCAGGGGCCCTAGACGTACCCGCGCGGGGAAAGACGACAGGTCGAGAAGCTGTCCCTCGACGGGGTCCGTAGTTTCTTCGCGGAAGATCGGGATGTGGAGTCACCTTTACTCCCGGTTACAGGAAGGGAGCTGCACGCACAGAGCAGTTTCTCAACGGCACCGCTCGCAAGAGCGAAGCACTACCAGTCTTGATATGGGGCTTGCTGTTTGTTGATGTTTCAAAGTGTACCAACAATCGGCGCCCCTACTTAGGCTAGAGAGAGCACCCCTGCGGTCCCAGGTGAGGCTCGGGGCGCGGGGGAGGACGCAAGTAGCTTCAGAATAGTCCTCAAACCCCACCGATGAATCCGTTGTCGGGGAGATCTCTTTTGCTACGCTCGCAGCAGCAACAATAATAGCTCTAACACCGGGGAGAATGCCACTGGCCTCCTCCGCTTCTTTAACGCAGCTAGGTTGCCCGGTAAGTGGTGGGTGCTCTGCTGGAGAGGTGCTAGCTTGACTAGGCCGACCGACCAGACTCTAATCCACCTACCCTGGCCACACAACAGACTTTCCTAACTATTCGGATCCTCCCTTCTGCAGGTCGAAAAGGGGCCGCGCCTATGGGTTCGGGACTTCCCGCCCGGACGAAGACTTGCAGCCTATTCATCGGGTACTCGCTAGGACACTACTTGCGGCAGAAGAGGGCGCCGGACACCCTGGAACCCAAGGTGCTCTACCAGCCAGCAACCCTCTCTCTACATAAACTGATTCCAGGGTATATAA
>NW_027155575.1:0-15249 GCF_002600585.1 Cystoisospora suis | reverse complement strand
GGCCGATAGCAAATCTTAGACGGTTTCTCGCCGCCTAAAAGAGAGGAACCGTGCCAAAGACAGTTTTGGCAGCACCCACGGTGCGGAAACATCGTGTCTCTGGCCGCCCCAAGGGCCCGGCTCCCCCGGTGCCACTACTCTTCGCCTGCCTAGCAGGTCCAGCGTTTTCGCTGCACGGTAAAGTCTGTCTGGTTACCAGGTACCCCGAATCCTCCACCGGCTGTGCATCTCCTGTCATCGGCAACAGTCCCTCGCAAACTGCCTTACTGTAGCAGATCACCGACTAGGTATTAGCCGCGTGAACCCTGTCACCTTGACCAGGCACTGTAACTGAATCCTTGGGTCCTCGCTGTTTAGAAAGTAACACGCGAAGCTCTTGTCCCGGGACGGCATGTGCTTTCTGACGCGTCGCACACGCTAGTCCGGGGGCCGTCGTGGGAGGCTGCCGTCGCGCTTGTACCTCCCCACTGCGTAGATCTCACATGAGGGGACAGATGCCCACGTGTGCACTTTTCTGGGAGGAAATAGTTGCTTGTTTTGTCAGCGAGGGAAAGAGCAATCGTTCCCGGACGGAGGCAGCGGTGCTCGGGCCTGCTGCCGAAGGCTCGAGGGCGGCTTCTCTGCGAACCCTGTCTGCGGGCACGGAGACACCTCCACTGTGAGTTTTCCCTGAGCGAACCTGTCTGCCAGACGTCCGCTGGTGCGCAAATTCTCGAGACGCGCAGCTCTGAGCAGCATACGGTCCTTCGGCCCCCCAGGTGGCTCTGATGAGAAGGCAGCACGGGACGTGCCTCGCATCGCGTACCTTTCTAGAGTAGCCTGTTCCGGGGAGAGGTAGCTCACAGGGATTTCCTCGTGTACTAGAAAGATGCCCACAAGGGTGAACAGCAACAGAGTTTCGAACAAAAACTCTACAGTCCAACTAGCTGCGTCTGCCCTTGCATGCCGCAGCCCGATTGTGTGCGATGCCTCTGGCAGATGCTGTGTCTCCCGGACCGGCTTATACATGTCGCGCATTCTTGGCTACATTTACACTGCAGGACGCATGCCATTTGCCTGCATGGGACCTGGTGACCTAGAGTTTTTGCATCTTCTCAAGTGATTCTCACAGGGTCCAACGAAATCCCTGAGTCTTGTCATCGAGCTGAACGCGATACCTGCTGTTTCCTCTTTTCAAACTGGCGGGCTAGTCTCATTCCTCTTGTCGATAAGTATTCACACATTGGTTCGCTCTGCTGCACTCAATCACGGCAGCTGTACTTCTCCGGCAACCAGTGCCTTCAAGTCGGGTATCCGTGTTGTTTTGTTGCCGTAATTTTCTCTGTCGCTTACCGTCGGCACTGTCCTATGCCGCTTTTTTCGCCGGCAGCCCAGCTTGGTTCCTGGTTACCAGGTCGCATTTTCTCCATAGGGACCACTGCAGCGAAGGCGTTCCCCTCGCCATCTTTTTGCTTATGATCGTTGTTTGCTTCCAACCTTGAGCCTGTTTTGAAGTATGCGAGACCGAGGTCTGATTTACTGTTCCCCTGCCCACGGGACCCGCCGCGAAGCCGGGGGACGACAGCATGCATGCAAGCCCAGAGCTTTGGAACTAAAGAAAAGCTCGACTTAAGCTCTGTCTTTCTACCAGAAATCGCAGCTCTCCAAGCGGCAGTACTCGCCCGTATGGGCTGACTCTCTGGCCACAGTTCTTAGTTGTTCACACCAGAGTCGTTTTCGACAGCTGAGTCAGCAATGTCGTAATCGCAGCCTGTCCGGCGCATCTGAAAGGGCCCGTACTGAGTCCATCTAGAGAGCAGGACATATACATGGAGAAGATGTGGACATGAGGCCACGTTGCCAGGGGTGTAGGGATCAAGGGGGGCCAGTCTATAACGCGTCATACTACCCGGGAGCACTTTCTTGTGCTCTCCGCCTCGCTAGCACGGCGGAGGGGATCGTACGGTGATGCGTATACGCCCCGAGATCCCCCTCAAGTCGTGGTATCCACTACTTTCATCGGCTGTCGTGCCGTTCCATTAGCAACGACACGGAAAGGTCACAGGGTCATGCTTTGGGTGAGCTTCCGACAAGAAGGAAGACTCGGAGGCTGTCGCTGGAGGCGACATCGCTTGTATGCTCCCACAGGTTCCGGATACAGGGCTCTAGTCCCACTTTGACTGCTTCTGTCTTTTAGCTTCCGTGGCTCTCTTCCCAGTCGTTCTTGTCTCTAGTCTCTTTATCACTTAACGACTGTTTTACCACCCCACCTGCGTTCTTCCTGCTTTCCCAGGCCACTTTTTTCCTCTTCTTTGTTCCGTTTCTGCTGCTACAGTCAAGAGATTTTACTCGCAGTCCGAGCTATTTCCAACTTGTCTGCTCTTCGTGGCTCTCACCTAGTCCTCTCTTGGTACTCTCCGCTCATCCTCTAGCGCTGTCCTTCCCATCCTTTTCCAGCCCTTGTCCCTGTCACTCTTCCTCTCTATTTTTTCTCTTCTACCGTCTACCAGTCTCCACCCCATGAAGCCAATGTCGGGTGCGAGCTCGGCACCCTCGGGGCCTCTCCCGGACAGTCTTTCTTCTCTTTTCATGTCTCCCGTCGCTGTTTCAAAGCTGAATGAGATCTTTCAGAATGCTCCTTCACCTTCAGCTCCTCAGAAATCTGCCACCTCCTCTCGAGGAGTGTCCGGGTCGTCTGTAGGCCCGACGGAGACCAAGGAACTTGATAGAGTAGAAGACATTTTCAGAGAGTTGCTAAATCAGAGATTTCAGGTAAGTGGCGAACTGGACGTAACGCCCCCTCACGTTTTCAACGGTCAGGTTGCTGTCGCTGCGATAAACATACATCAGGTGCGTTTCCGGTTAATGTGTCGTTGACGAAGCTTCACGTAGCGCCCCGCTGGCTTCACATTTACGTGTTGTCTGAGTAATATTGAAACAGCTATAGATAGGTATCTCCTGGTGCGTAGCGAACTCACAACGGTTAGTCTTTTATAGTGATCTCTCGTAGTGCCGCTTCATGTCTGTTTATATGGTGCAGTCGCCTTGCGCTCGCAAAAGAAACACACCTGAAGTGGATACCAGAGCAGTCGACACGTGTTAGGGCTTTTTTGTACAGCACCCAGCGGAAGAGAATAGTAGCACTATTCTTTGTGTAGGTGGAAAGATTCTAACGGTGTTTGTGTGTATGCCGGGTAGCACTATTCTTTGTGTAGGTGGAAAGATCCTAACGGTGTTTGTGTGTATGCCTGATTGTCAGGTATGGCGACAGCAGTGTGTCCCTTTTCTAGGGCTCCTGATTTCAACGACGCGTCGTCGGAGTACAACGTCCACCGTTGACATGAATGGAGAGCTAGGCGCCGGCAACTGCGTACCTGGTTCTCCCCGGTCTGATGGACCCTCTTCGTCCCCTGGAGTTATTGATTCTTCTTATTTTATCTCCGCCCCTTCGTCTTCTCTCCTTTCTCCCTATCTATCGCCTTCACTCCCAGCCTTCACTACCATGACCTCGGCTCTTCTCCAGGGGATAGATGAAAAGCTGTTTCCTTTCTTCTTCGAGTTCTCCATGCAGGTGGCGAACGGAGCCTTAGCCCCCTCTAAAGCTGTTGATTTTCTCTCACGACGTCTTCTCCCTCTCACTCTCTTTCACTTTCTCCTTATCGCTACAGATCTCCGTCGTTCTGAGGTGTTAGCTGTCTCTGCCTCTCCCTCAGGTGTGGAGTCACCTAACAGCAGTCACAGTACTAGGACTGCGGGTTCTTCCTCTGAAAGGTCGTCAACAGATGCAGGGGAGGACACTTCATCGGCAGGTCAAGACGCTTCGTGTCTTGAGTTGCTGACTATCGACGCTTCCCTGCGCAATTGTTTTCGATCCCTTCCATGTAGTGAAAAGACAATCAACTCAGAAGCTGCTGTTGATTTCATTTTCTCAACTTTCGCTCCAAAGAAAAATGGCCTAGAAAGGGAGTCAGACGTGGAAGGTTCGGGAGGTGGAGGAGGAGCAGCAGCAGCGGGGACAGGAGGGGGGGTTGGGGGGTTTCTACCCGTATGCTCTCGCTCGTGTTTCTTGCCCTTACCTTTTCGGTCGATGCTGCTTGACGCGATTACTGTTGTGAGCGAAATGTGCGTCCATGTGGACCCTTCACGGACTGAGTACAAGCAGATGAAAAACAACTTGGGAGGTAAGTTGTCCTATCCATCTCTTTCCCATGTATACCCATTCCTCCGCTCGAAACTGGATTTTGTCTCGGTGTCATCAGCAGCAGAAAAAAAATCTGTAGATTTGCTTTGCGTGTTCTCAAAAAACAATAGTTGTATCCCGGGGAGCCTGCCGGCGGTGGCCTGTCTCTTCTGGCAGACATAGATTTTAGCAGGAGTTGTTTCAGAGGTGTTCATGTGCAGTATCGTGGCGGGGGATGTATGCATGAAGGCATGCAATGCTCGCTACAGGGCTTGCTTTTCTGCGTGTTCCGTGATAGAACCAGGAATGTTTACTTCTCTGCTTTCACAAGAGCGTATCACCTGTTGTTGACATGCGTGTTCTGCCCTAGCTATCTCATGTTAAGACTTCCCCATGGGAACGCTTTTGCTTTCTCCGGACACCTGCTCCGTCACCTGGCATCTACTTGTGCGGAAGGCTTGACTCATTTAGGTGGCTGTAGTCAGGGCTGGTTTCAAGGAGAATTAGTTAGTTTGCCAACACAAGGGTATTACGATCGTGCTGGTCTAGAATTGCGAGAGAGATTGACTGCGGGATGCCCAGTCTGATTCTGCTTTCCGATTTCAACATGTGTCCCTCCCAGTACATCTGCCATCCAGTTCCATGCTCGTTCTACGTGGTGTCGTGGGGGTCACTGTGGGTGGGGTCGACATGTACCTTGTCCGACTCTGAAGAGGTAGACATATCTGTGTGCCTCGAGATGTGAAAAGCTGTCAGCCCTGTAGTTAATGACGTCTCCTTGCTGACTTGCGAGACGAGCGGAGGTTGCGTACGCGTTTTGTCTTTGCCTTCTCTCTCATTCAGCCCCGGACTTTACCCGTCGCACTCTTTAGACTTTCAAGAAACGCTGTGGCTAGTGGAGATCGGAGTGTTCTTCCTTTAGCCTAGAACAAACACTTGGACACGTGAAAGAAATCCTTCGTACCACGTCTGGATCCCCACCAGCCGTCAATTTTCATGATGCACCTACATGCTCAGGGCTCTTTCTTCTTCCTCTCCTCCTCTGTTCTCATGGATTGTGTTCGTGTGCACGTCCCGGTACTATCACGACTTTGTTTTTTGTGGTATTTCCAGCGTTTTTCCGGCTTCTCGAGATGGAACGCCTCGTCACTCCCGCAGACATCTGCGCATTTGGAAGCAGTCTGCGCTTAGACGATATCGGATGGCCTCGCCTGGTTTCGTCGACCAGCGGGTCAGGTGGGGGTGGGAGCGGAGCAAGGAAACGAGTACATGAGCTGTTGATCAAAGAAAGGACGAAACGGAAATTCACCTTGACTGTTTATAATCTGTGTCGTGAGCACATCGGCATGTACGCAAGATTGCATGCCACCCTCCTTGCTTACGTCGAGAACAACGAAGTACGTATGTTTCTTTGTTTTTTACCGCGGTTGATCTCTTCTGTCTTCGGGCGATCATTTCGTACGGCAGAGGGCTGTGTGGGTGCATACGCGTGTCGTCCAGGTCGGCGGTACCTCTCTCAGGCCTGAGTTGCACCACAAGCATCATAGTGGACAGGCACGTTGCTCGGCTCTCTTAACAGTGCTGTAATGGGACGTGCTGGCAAAACGAGATGTGTCTTTTTCCTTGCGGAGTCGCGACGCTCGTGTGAGGGTGAATGTCGTTGAAAGACTGTACTGGCCTCATGATAGTTCGAGCTGAGAGTTCACGTAGAGCAAATGTGGCCTTTCTCACCGCGTTTCGTCCTTCAATGGAGTTGTGTCTTTGCCTTGGCGTGGCACTGCCATTGTATAGGGACCTGTCGCTTCTGAGCTCTTTTTGGTATACTAAGAGCATGGATGGCTTCTTCGTCCTCTCCCTGTTCCACTGCTCGGTTGTTGAACACTCCTTCGCGTAGACATAAGTTGAATGAGGAAGCGACAGCGAACTGTTCTTCAGATTCGAAAAGGCTGGGCTCGAGCTAATGAAGCAGTAACCATTCTCGTTCTGAGAGTGGCTATTGTCAGGTTGTCTTCTCATTTTTCCCCACCTTCTGTTTCTTGGAGGACGGGTTTTGTCACTCCAGGAGGTAGAGACAAGAATGGCTGAAGTCCTTCAGTGTGGCTGTCTTTTTTCATCCTTTCAGGTGCACATACCTGTGCAGGCATGTCTACAAGCAATTGCTTCTATCGTGGGAGAAGGCAGTTTATGCCCTAGTCGGACCTTGGCCATCATTCTTTCCGTTTATCAAGATCATCTCTTTAGTCAAAATCAACTTCTTCCTCTTGTTTGTTTATTCTCTCGTGAAAAGCTCCTTGAAGTCATCATTTTCCAGCTGCATTTGTATGCGGAACTACGCAAGCAAAGAGACGCGGCTGAAGAGGAGGCAGCCTTGACAATCAAGCTGGAAGTGAGTCTTGTCATAAGATAGTGTGTACATGCGACGGCGTCCTCGTTGATGGGCATCCTCGCCGTTGTTGACCGATATCAACTACTGTTTCACACCTTGTGGACTCCGGACGTACGACAGCCTTCTAGCTGCATAGCACGACGAAAATCCAGTGTGGGTGGAGCGCCCGTGTTTCGACGGTGTCCAGCACCGTTACTTCCAGGCACTCGAAAAGGGTTCACGCAGAGTTATCCTTTTTTTGGTATTGCGGCATGCACACAGTGACAGGGGAAGTAAGGCCCTCGGGAGTCGATTGTCAGGGTGTATTGCTTGTGGACTTCGTACTCTTCGTAGATCTTATTGAAAACTCGTTGTCCGCGCCTCTGTTGTGAGACTAGCAGCACAGCGGAGCGTTCGAGGCAAATCGTGTTTCTGTTTTTCCGACAGCCTCTAGCACATGCTCCTTCGTCTCCACGGAACAGAAGTGGAGAGAAGACTTCAAGTGGTCCGGCTTCAGTGGGAGGTGGGTCGACGAGCTCTACAAGTTCACAGCCTGCTGCTACAGACACTTCCTTGGCCTCGGCCACTGCAAGTGTCTCTTCTGCAGAAGAGACAATGGGAATTTTCGCGCAACAAGCGCACAAGGCCGGTGTTGGAGGTCCTTCGATGAATTTCTACCGCATGCTAGCCTTGTTCATCATGAGAGAGTAAGCTGAACGAAATCACAGCAACAAGAAAAGCTATTCTGGATCTCTGTCTTCAGAACTTCACTGTCGCTCGTACTAACTATTATAGGTGCTGGTGTGGTTCCGCGCCTCCTGCATGTATGAGTTAAGGCGGGCAGAGAGGCACCGAAGTGCTCTCGTTTTTACCTCTGGAGCTATCGATTCTTCGTGGTTGATGCTTTGTACTATGGAGGGGAGAGTGGTCGGGATCCAGGCAACGTGTTTCAGGAAGTGAGTTACATCGGGGGTGGAGCCAAACGACTTCAAGAGGTCTCCGTGCTTTCTTAGTGAATTTCTTCGGTTTAATGAGATATGAAAAAGCGCGGTTTTAGCGAATCGGCTGTCGGAGTAAGGCAGGGGTGCAGGGGGGGGAGCGAACCATCGCGTGCAAAAGGATGAATGAAGGATGTCCCGTGGAGCCTGTTGCATGCATGCTCTTCTACCTTTCTCCCCAGGAGAGTCTTCGGGAGACGTCCATCCCTGTTTTTTCAGCCGTCGTGAATAGCCTGGTTTTCATAGTAATGACCATAGTAGCCGTCGGCATCGTTTTTAGGAGCTCTCCTGTCAGGTCGTTTCACTCGTTCCGTGTCTGGTAGTGCGCTCTTCATTCATGTAGATCAGAGAGGTATACAGCAGTCCCCCTACGTCATTTTCTGTCTTTCGCGTCTTCGTGGACTCCTTCCTTGCAGAACCTCAAAGCCTGTGTTTCCTTGACTCGACCCTCGTGGATGCCTAGGCGGGCTCCAGGGCGAACTCTTTCTTTGTGTCGTTTTTTACATCAGTTGTGTTGTGATTACTTCTGAAATTTGCACCCTTCAGCATGCTTTCTTTGAACGACGTCTACCCACATCTTCAGCCTGCAGATGCATTGCTTGCGGTACTTTTTGAGAGGACAGCGAACCGCTATCGAGCTGCGCTGACAGGGGTGAAAAGTGGATCTTTCCCAGCGCCTCCTAAACCTCACCTGACACCCGAGCAGCATATGCGAGCCCTGCTGCCGTCCTTGATGGCACCTCTTACAAACGCAGGCCGGTCGGGCGAAGGTGGGGGAGGGCCGTCAACTGGAGTCCCTGGTGTCGGCTCCAGTCTCGGCGCGCGTCATACTGGACCGGGCCAGCCTGCTCTCGGCCCGGGAGGAGGTACGTTGATACAGGGGTCAGCGAGGGAATTAAGGAAGTCTGTATAAATTGTGATGTGTTGGGTGATAGGACCGCTATGAGATGTATAAAGTCTTGGTATCAGCGTCGATGCACTTGTGCGTCGATTTCGTCTTCCGGGATGAGTGGAAGCCATGAGCGGGTTGCACGCGTGCGCGCTTGCGACATCGCAGTCTTGTGATGTTTATCGCCACGGCGTTATAGCTTCTTGTGTGCCTCTTTCTTTGTGTCGTGCCTCCTCTCTTCGTACCGACTGCCTTAGTGATGCTGCAGGAGACATCATCGAGTGCCTCCCTGCTTTTCTCCGTTCTCCTCATCACTTGAGAGTGCATTGCTCTCAGGTGTCATCTTGCCTTTACAACTTCATAAGCCCACTTCCGTAGAGAGGCCTGGCGTTCAATGGAAAACCTCTACTGGGCACAGTGGCATCGCGTGGACATTCGTGCCCGATTTTCTCGCCGTCTTCTAAAAGTCATTTCTAGGTCAGCGTGCATGCACTATTGGCGGAGAAGAGTGTTATCACTGCTAAGCCTTCCTATCTTCCACGCGTCTCTACCCCGTGATGATAGCTTTCCTGTCTTTTCTCTCAGCGCCAGTCTCCGCTCCCCCGATCCAACACGGTGCTCCCCCTTCGTACGGCGGCCTCGGGCGTCCCCTGCATGGCAGCGGATGGCCTTCCAGTGGAACCCCATACAATAGCGGCGTCCCTACAAATGCTCCCCCGCCTCACCAACTCTACGGTAACTATCATGTTCCTCCAAGTGGACTTCCTGGAGGAGGTACAGGGATGGGGGGTGGAGGTGTACAGGGAAGTTACTATGGCAGTCATGCCGCCGGGGCTGTGGGGGGTCAGCCCGGGTCTCCTAAAGACCGAGAGAGAGAGGCACGAGAGAAGGAGAGAGCGGATAGGGAAGCAAGGGAGAAGGTGGAGAAGGAGAGGAAGCAGCTAGAGAAAGACCTCATCTCCAAGGAACAGGAATTGCGATCTAAGGATGCAGGCAATCCTTTACTCGATCTGCCCGGGGGAAGAGAATATCTCTTGTATGATGAACAGGGATATAGGTGAGCATCACCAGTCAACCATATCCAGCCTGACAACATCGTTTTCTTCTGGAGTAATGTTCTGTTGGGTGCTGCAGCTTACGTCGTTCGCGTGTACTGTAAAAGACACCTGAAGTGATGGTTGGCGAAAGGTTGAGAAGTTGGGAGTGTTTGGACGTGCTCTTGATTGCGAGTGTTGTGGATATGGTGAATTACAGCATATCATCGTATTTAAAAGTAACTGTGAGACGTGTCTTGAGCTCGCGTTATCTACTTCTACAAGGTGTCCTCAGGGGCTGCACTATGCCGAGGTCTACACTTTCTTACCTACTGTACCATGTGTAGACGTCTCTTGTTTTGTAGTTCTTTGTATACCGTTGCAGCGAAGGTTGTTCAGATTGTTTCTGGGCTTCTTTGACAATTGCGGCGTTCGGACTTTCTTCTGCGTCCTTACGGATGTTTTGTCGTATTTCTTTGTACTGTGTGTATGCCTGTGAGGTGGGGTGTATAAACCTGACGAGCATCTCAGGAAGTCGGTATAGGTGTAAAGACACGCTTGCACGTGCATGAATGTCTCTCCCTGTCTATGCGTGTATGTGTACGTGATGTGTGGTACGAGCTTATGTCGAGTGT
Organism: Cystoisospora suis; assembly: GCF_002600585.1. Classification (NCBI taxonomy): domain Eukaryota; phylum Apicomplexa; class Conoidasida; order Eucoccidiorida; family Sarcocystidae; genus Cystoisospora; species Cystoisospora suis. The sequence goes on along the minus strand of NW_027155575.1, from coordinate 5,169 downwards.
TATTAAGAGGAGTCAAACGTTACGGAGGGTTTACGGGCGCGTCTGTGCTAACTATCAGACCATGAGTGTGAAGGGACTACCCTTACCGGAGCACTGGAAATGGCTAGGCTTGACTGTCAGCAGCATGCTCAGATATCTTTGCGGGACTTAGATTTGCTGCTTTTCTCATCATACCAGTCTAGGGCGTTAGCCGGTACACTGTTCGCGACTACGAAATGATCAGGAGTGTGTGCTTTCCGCGCTCTATGGGATGCTGAACTAGAGTTTACCGCCCTGTATTGACTTCTTGATGCGTTAACGACCAGTACACTCGTGTGCGGGGCATGTCTTTGCAGATATGCGCGTGATAAGGTCTATGCTATGGAGATAGGCAAATTTCAACTTCTTGCAGCCTTTCTCGACTTGAATGGAATGATATACGCTCATCAGTTGATGCTACACATGATGACGAACCTCTCGGTGTCCCCTGCAGCTAATGCAGTTGTTCAAAGAAGCCTGGGGAAGCTCATCAGGTAAGGGTATTGGGATGTTTTGTGATGGCCTCAGATGGACACCGAAGTACAGGGGCCTAGACATGTATGCGGCTAGGCACGAACTTCGCTTTTACATAGATCAGAGTATGTGTGCGTTGGCGAAACCTGGGGTACATCTACACCAGTCTGTGCCTTCTCCCCTGGAATATATTTTCCGTCTATTTGCGACGTGCATGAGATTCACGCAAATCAACATTTACCTGGGGTGCGCTATTCTCCGTTCGCTGCTCGCCGGCACCAACTCTTTAGTGGTTGTTTCTTCAAAGGTCAGCTGCCTAGCGAGGGTCGTCTCCCAGTAGTACCCTCTTGTGCATCGCCCCCGATGTAGGTTCTGTCTTTGAGAGGAAAAGGTTTCCGCGTGTGGCGTGAACCGTAGAAGTTCGGCATCCCTGCTGTGGGGTGAGGACTTGTATGAGAAGCAGGGCAAGCCGTATGTGATGTGTGTCTCTTCGCTTTGTTGTTTTGCTTCAATCCCCGTTGCTTCTGCGACTATCAGATGGCTGGTAACACCGCTTTTGTCCTCCCGGCCGACGGATTGTCTGGAAGCGTATCTTCAGCAGCGGAAGAAGTTGCGTCCACAGCCGCCGGTTTCTACTCCCCCCCGTACTCCCGCGTCTCGTGCAACTTCAGGTCGAGATTCTTTCTCACACCCCGGCGTGACAGAATGCCAGATCCCTCAGTCTCCGCCATCTTCCCTTGCTCGACTCATTCGAACTGTGAACGACGCAGAGCGATTTGATCCATCTCCGTGTCAGCATGCATCCCATTGGCTTGGTGCCGCTCTTTATTGGAAGAACGGAGGGAAAAAGGGACAGCCTGATGATACGAATGAGGCGCATTCGCCTGTCAAGCGAGAAAGAGAAGGTGACTGCAGTTCGCCATCATCTTCTTTAGTGAAGCGAGTAAAGGTAGAAGAGTCTGCAAAGTCACCAACGTCATCCCCAACAACAGGGGAGACTGAAACTTCAAAGTGGAATGAAGTGCCTTTGGGAAAACAAGAGCCCCGAGAAGACGCAGATACGCTTCCTAGTGGGGGGCGGAGAGATTCTGGGGGAGAGGTGAAGAAAGACGAAATGTTTGTAGGGTTGCGTCCTGTAAGGACTTACGAAGATTTCTTCAAGCATGTTGTTCCTCTACTTCGGTATCTTGGAGCGTCTCTCGCATATGAAGGAGAGACGTTCACAGCGATCCTTGCAGTCTTGAGAGGATGTGCCGAGAAAGAGGAAGAGCAAAGAAGATCGGCGGCTGGCGCAGCGACACAAAAGGACAAAGGAGTGCCGCTGAGGTCGCAGTTGGTGAGTTGATGAAAGAGTGTTTGCATTCTTTTGTCTGTCCACTACGTCTCTGTGTACCTTCTTCTAGGTGTACACAAAGGTGAAGCACGTGTTTCGGCGTGGTTGTCGAAAGCCAGTCTACTTACCAGGGGCCGTACCGTACAGGGGAAAGGGAGGGGTGGTTCATTCTTGTGGACAAAGAGGTGCTTCAGCTCTCTAGTTCTAGAAGTGGTGGGGGGTAAGGCACTGGGAGCTTAGTGATGACGGTCGTGTCAGCAGAGAATTTAGTGCTAAGTTCGGAACTCTGATGAGGTCGCGTCTGTCGGCTTCTCCCTAAAGACTATGAGGGAGAGAATCAAGCACATCGGTGGGTGCTCTTTGTGTTGACACGAAAGCACAAGCTAATTCAAGTGTTTGCTTTTCTCGGTCTTGTCTGTAGGTGTCGTCTTCTCGGAGAATGAAATAAATCTGATACAATTTCAGATGAGCTTTTCTTCTCTATTCACGAGTGCATACGGTAGTAGTACGCACGAGTCCACCTTCGCCTCAACAGTGCCTTAAGCATGCAGTGAGAGTGGTTTGCTCTAGATATCTCGAAAAACGAGCTCGGACATATTGTTCTGTGCACGTTTACGTCTTGCTCTCTTTCGGCAGCCGTGTTGTCTCTCTCTCCAGGAGGAGGACCTGTGTCGCGTCACACGGGATGGCTTGAGACTGCGAGGCGTAGCTCCGATCGTCTGGTTTTGTGGCCACAGCGTCTGAGAAGAATCGCCGGGACTCCGTCGGTGTTGATCCGCGTCCCTTCCCCTTTGTTCTGTTTTCGTACAGTTATTTGCTGAAGTGGACCTCTGGCTAGTAACCGCTAGTGAAAAGGAGAGAGGAGCTTTCTTTCGGAGGATGTACTCTACGACAGGTTGCATTCCAGAGAGTCCACCGATTGCTGTTGTCGCAATGCTTTTTGCAGGACAGCATGATTGTCGAGCTTATTTTCCCGGCGCTTTCCCTCCTACCTTACGGCTCAAGTGCGGTCAGCTGTAAGCTCTGGCGACTCCTCGAGGTTTTGCCCGCCTCAAGACGGTACCCCATATACGAAAAGGTTATTGAACACTGGACTACTGAACGCTCTCATCCGATGGTAAGTTCTGAAAGCCTCTTCTTACCCACTAACAGTATGCAAACGTGTAGTGAGCGCATACGTGTGTGTCCCTATTCATATGTATACATAAATATGTATTCACGTATATTCGAGTCTAGGTTGTTGTCTTTTTCTGCGATACCTGGAGACGGGCATTATCACATTCCTGTCAATAGATGCCATACGGGCATAGGTTCACACATGTGTGTCGGTTACCTGTTCTTTCTCTTATTTTTACATAAAAAATATAAATCTTTCAATAATAGGAGTTTTAACAATACCAAAATTTGAGAGATCTTCGTACTGTTGACCATCCAAGTGAACTGACTGACTCCCGAGTTTGATGGATGCTGTGTCTGTCCTAGGCTCTCAATTACGAGGTGGTTCGGCTTAAATTGCGAAAGGTTTTGAAGAGGCTAACTTCAACAATCTGTGAGAAACGCGTCAAGCAGAAGGAGAAGCATTTACTTGGTGAAATTGCAGCAGTCTCGTGCATCGCGCCATTTCCCTTGGCTGAGCTGTGCATCAGTCAAGCTGACCTCTTCGACGACAATATGATTCAAACGTTGACTGAAGCGACTAGGGCTGTTTGCCCTTTAGCTGCTGATGTGTTCGTCTCTCGCTTCGTACAAAGACAGCAGCTGAGAGAGGGGGACGACGGAAGGTCATCCCCGAGTGGAACTTCGGGCGCAGGGGGAGCAGGACAGCCTGGTGCCTCTTACGGTGCTCCGAAGAAACTTCTTAACCGCGCGCTAATGACGGGGAAATTCTTGACCATGTATGTTAGGATTGAACCAGGTGGCATGAATCCCTTTGTAGACTATGCCTGTTTATTTGAGCTCGCAACATTCCAAGATTGGGTATGGGCGGCCAGATTCGGCTGTATCATTGTTGCGTGTCGTCGTGGCGGCAAACGTCTCCCTAGCTGGAGGGCGTGCTCTCTATACAGGCATTTTGCATCTGTCTTACAGACTTCTGTGCATACCTGTCATACGAGAAGAAGATCTGCAGATCCGAAAATATATGGCTTGTGTTGTAGCCGCGAATAAGTATCTCCTTCTGATTCCTCGCGGTTTCGCATGGATTGAGGGCTGCGTTTTCAGTTCTCAAAGGCTTCCGGCTGAAGGCCATCGCTTTTTGATTGCTTGTTCTGGCGCAGCCACTACGGGACGGAGCTTCTGCCTCTGCTGGTATCGACAATTCTGCGACTGTGGAAGGACTTTAGTCCTGCGGAGGAGTATATTTCTGAGCCCATAAAGAATCAGAAAGCCTTACGTCTAGTTGGAGAGAACAAGAGATACCCCAACGATCTACTTGGCTATTATCGAGATAAGGAATTCATTGAAAGACTTCTTGAGATCATGGGCGGCTGCCCGAAATTGCCTGAAGCCGGCGCTCTTACAGCCGATCAAATCTATGCCCAAGTGAGAATTCAGTTCCTACTTCTCTTGACGTGTGCTACTGTTATCGAGGTTATGGCTATCGGTGGTATATTAGATTCTTTTCGCTCGGTAGGCCTGCCTCAGCTTTGACACTATGACACTGCGACGAGTTTATGATAGATGTGTACTACCGTGCGGCTATCTTGTCTCGGTGAGTGGTTTTCCCATGTATTCTCTTGGTAGAGAGCATGCTTGGCCTAAGAATAGAGCGTATACAGTGCTAGTCAACCCGTCCCGACTGACCGTGCTCGTAGGCCTGAGGGCAAGGAGACGAAGAATGAGTGGGGTGCATGCAATAAGGACGTGTCAGAAGGAGAAGGACTGCCTCGGGATTGTCTCTTGTGTCACTGGACGTCTCTTCCCGGGGGAGATTGCCTTCGAAAGTTTTTTTCCTTTTGGCACACCGACACTGGCAGGTCTGGGTGTTGCGTTGTGTCACGTTCTCTAATCCAGGGAGGAGGGCCGTTGTTGAAGATCGAGGTCATGGCAGTAGATGAAGACGATTCTTCGAATAATGGAGTTGTCGATACGACCAAAGGCGTACACGGTGCACTGCTGAGGGCCCTGGGCAGACCAGAAATTTTTATTCCCTTGTTGTTTATCTTAGCAAAACAGGTAGGCAAGAGCCCCGCACTACGGAAGAAAGCTAGAGTTGGCGATGGCTCACTTTTTGAAACGGTTCCCAGACAGTCGGACTTCGTATACAACGGCCCACAATGCCATGGGTATGAGAAAGGTCGGTGTCTAGATGTCACTTCATTCAGTTCCTCGCTGAATGGAAGTTT
>NW_027155574.1:0-6136 GCF_002600585.1 Cystoisospora suis | reverse complement strand
CTGGCAGTGAGAGGAGGAAGAGAAGAGGAAGAGTTAAAGAGGAGGAGGAGGAGAAGAAGAAGAAGACCAACAGGTCTTCTGCTTCTTCTTCTTCGTTGGAGAATACGGGGAGTGAAGTGCGAGATGGTCCGAGAAGAAACGTACAAGTTAAAGAAGAAGAAGACAGACGGAAAGATACCTCTCCTACTGGTCCGAAGCGTCAAGAGAAAGAGGGCTGTACGTATGATCTTTCTTCGATAAGCAAACTGTTAGAGCAGATAGAAGAAGAAGAAGATCAAGGGGAAGAGGAACGAAGAAAAGGCGAAGAAGAAGAAGAAGAGAGAGAAGATATTCGTATACTCGATTGCGGAGAAGGACAGAGAGCTTCTTCTACCACGTCTGAGAAGACGAGCCAAATTTTCTTCTCTTCTTCTGAGAGTGGAATCCTTCAGAGAGAAGAAGAAGAAGAGAGAGAGAAGGCAGAGAAGAGTATTTATGCGTATGAAGGGAAGGACTATACAGACATTCTGAAAGCCGCCCTTAGGAGGAAAGAGGAAGACCAACTAGCCCTACAAAAGCTCTTACGCCAAGCAAAAGTCGAACACGAAAAAGAAGAAGAAAAAGAAGAAGAAAAGGTCAGGGAACACGCGCCTTCGTATCTATCTATCTTTAATCTATCTATTTATCTATCTATCTATCTTCAATCTATCTCTCTATCTATCTTTAATCTATCTATCTTTATCTATCTATCTATCGCTAATCTATCTATCTATCTATCTATCCATTTCTATTCTATCTATCTATCTTTAATCTATCTATCTATCTATCTATCTATCTATCTATCTATCTATCTATCTTTAATCTATCTATCTATCTATCTATCTATCTATCTATCTTTAATCTATCTATCTATCTATCTTTAATCTATCTATCTATCTTTAATCTATCTATAATCTATCTATCTCTGGACAGCTAGTTGTGAATCGCTACGTGTATACATGTATATTCATGTATAAACATTCGTATGCTGTAGTGGAGAGAAGAGCCGTGAGGGGAGATGTCGATATGAAGAGACAAGCGATGACAGAAAGAAGAAACACTTGTATGTACACTCGGAGACCGATAGGAAGAGAAGGGAAGAAAGATATGTATGAATGCATGTATGGGGAAGAAGGAGTTCATAAGAGAAAGTCCATGGAATCGATTTATATCTTATCTTATCTTCTGTCTGTGTAGGGGGACCATGTCTAGATAGTGAGAGAAAATTGCTGTTGCTGTGTGATTTGCCTTAAGAATTCTTTCGTGTGTATTGAGAAATGTGTGCATGCACAGCTTGCTTGTCGAGTCACGTTGCTTGGATGACGATAAGAATTTCTACACCATGAGACGACGAAGCAAAAGAAGAAAGCTGGATACTGTCATCCATCTTCTCACCTCTGTTGATCTCCCTCCTCTTCTAGAGACCGACCGAATTGAATAGATACACGGGTACATAGATAGACAACCGATAGACACGTATACACGAGTTCGAAGAAGACTGAAAGCAGAAAATACATACGCCTTCACTTGAACGAAACAGATACGAAAGAGCCACAGAGACAGATAGATAGACTAAAGATAGATTAGTTGAAGAAAGATAGACTACAGATCGATAACTTAAAGATAGATCGACTACATATGGATTAACTAAAGAGAGATAGATAGATAGATAGAGAGGATAAGACGAGTCGTGACAAAGACTCAGTGATAGAGCGTACAGCTTGGAGCAATTCCTTCTTTCGGATTCCTTCGTCATTCGCTCCAAGATTGGACGCCGCCACTCCTTTCCCTGGGCCCCCACCTCCATCTGCATTTCTCTAGACAAAGTTTTGAAGGACACAAAGAAGGGAAGGAAGGAATGGATGAAAAGAAGCTATGATCAAGAAAGACCCGACAGAAGAAAAAGAAGAGGATACAGTCATGCGACTCCTCTTTCTCCCTAGCTCTCTGGATCCATAGTAGAAGACGACTACGTGCGAATCGGAGGGGAGAGAATAATGAGGGACATAGTCAAACATAGCCAGACTGAGTTCATACACATAATAGACATAGATAGATAGATATACAGACAGATGTATCTGTAGACATATATATATCTATATATAAATCGACTGACGTAGATCCCACGACATTTTCTTAAGAGATCCAAGCTGGACTACTACTACCCCCCCTCTGTCTCTACATGCTTTCTTCCTGCAGGAGAAATGTATAGTGGATGCCGAGACGGTCGTATCCGATCTCAGATGAGATATCCTTTCCTCCTTTCTCTCTTCAGCTTCATAGACATCTCAAGGAGCTACTCGTAGAGACAACCATCAATCAATCACACAAGCCTCTTCTCTCTCTATCTCCCACCGTCGTCTTCTCTCCCTACAAGGCATGCCTAGAGGCGGTCTCGATGGTAAGATACAAAGAGAGAGAAGAAGAAGAGAGAACAAGGAAAGAGAAGAAAGATGAAGAATAAAGAGAGTGAATAAGAAGAGTGAATACGGAGAAATTGAAGAGAAACAAAAAGCGAAGAAGACACAGACAGAGAGAGAGACATCGACTACATATCTCTCTCTCTCTCTCTCTGTCTGTCGGTCATTCATAGATAGAGAAAGTCCTCCTTGAAAGAGACTTACACGAGAGTTTTCGGCATCTTCAATCAAAACTTCCTCGAGCATTTGAAGCCGAAAGGTCTCGAGACACTTGGGCAAACAGCAAAAGAACAGAAAATGACAGAGTAGACACCTATGTGAAATCTTCTTCGTAGTCTACCTCCTGATACACTCGAGAGCAAGCGAAACGTAGAAAGAGAAGAAAGAAGTGCGACATATGGATATCCTACACACTAGACCTTCTATAGGTATAGACAGATATAGAGATATCTGTACATACTATTATCTTACTCTTCGTTTTACAATCCTTGGGAGCCCTCCACTCTTCTGGACGCAGCATAGATGAGATGCTGTTGTTCTTCTATAAGCCGATGTATATACACGAATGTCTACATATAGTATCTATAGAGAGAGAGCAAAGATAGGTATGGATGTATGTCTATATGTCTATACATAGACTCTCGTTTTAAACAGACATGACGACGAGCCCCACACTCCCAAAGACCTCGAGGCTTCAAAATCTCACTACGTCCCGTCGTCTATGGACACAGGCACATACACACCATCTCTCAATCGGAACATCTCTAAAAGCCGAAAAGAAAGAAAGAGAGCTCGACAAGAAGAAAGAAAAAAAGAAACGAACATCTACCTCTCTTTGATCTACCTATCTCTCTATCTTTAATCTCCCTATCTTTGATCGATCTATCTTTGATCTATCTATCTATCTAGAGATAGATCCTTGTGCTGACAGTGAACTACGTCTTGTTGAAGAGGAGGTCTTTTACCTCTGCCTGTTCACGTGGTTCGAGCCAAGGAAGAAGGGGATTGAGAGTGATATAAGCTAAGCCAATCTCGGTCATCGATTCTCCTCCTATTCCTTGGACTTTATCTTGAACCTTCACTTCTAGAAATGAGTGGTGTTGCATGCGCTTCGGAAGAGACACATTGACAGAGAATTCCTCTAAGAAATTCCAGTTGCCTCCTTCGCCTGTCTTTGGAGAGGAAGATTGCTGAGACCAGAGAGGGAGAGACGTATCATCGACATCTCTACCGAAACACACCTAAGTAAGAGAGGAAAGATAGACAAGCCCAAGCACCGAAAGAAGAGAAGAAGAAGCCATGAAGAGACAGAGAGATGAGGTAGAAAAGAGACAGAGACAGGGGAAGAGAGAGAGAGATGAAGAGCAAGAGAGACGAGAGGTGGGAAGAAAGAGGCTCTTCTCACAGACATATTCCTACCAAGAGGCCATGTGGAGATGTACACGACTACCCTGTGACGTATATCTATAGATGCTGGATGAAGGAAGGCTGGCTCTTTCTTCATGTACAAACCTTCATTGATTTGAGATTCCCCAGTTAGATATCGAAGAAAATCCCCATCAAACGTTCCTCGGGGATACGCAGACAGGTGAGATTTATAGACAAGATTCATGCGGGAAACAATACACTTTCCACCTCCACGCATACACATATATAGATATCTGTGCTTGTATGTAGAGACGTGTATGTATGTATGTATATATGTATGTATGTATGTGTATATGAATGCGTATATCTGCATACATCTATCTGTTTGAGCCATGAAGATCTCTCTGGTCATATGACGGTGGGTGTAGCAAGACATATCACGATGAAGTGACGCCTCAATCATTCACCCTCTTCCTTCTTTTCTTCTTCTTTTCTTTCTTCTCTCTCCATATCCCCCTCACTCCTCCTCCTCCTTCTGCTCCTTCCATTCACGCCGGTCTCCATACAGATACATCCACATATCTATGCATCTTTCTACAGCATCTATCCTGCTACGTGCCTCCCACATATACATCTGTATATATATGAACAGGTCTTCTTGCGTCACATATGTACAGATGTATATATATATATATATGACGCAAGAAGACCTGTTCCTATTCTCTTTGACTGAATGAAGAGCTAACGCCCCGACATGGCCCTCAAAGATTCGCCCGTCTTTCTTAGAAAGGCTTCTTTCCCCGCCCTTTCTTCTCCGAGAATGAGAGACCTTACCGTAACAGAAGGCTGAGTGAGAGGCTTATACATTCGAACACCGATAAGAAATAAGCGTATGAGACCTTCCTTTGTCGAGGGGCGTATATCATCGAAGAAAGGGTAGGTATCATCTTCAGCCTTCTCCGCAGGGACCAACTCAAATGCCACTAAAACCTTCGCTTTACACCTCGGATAAGCTTTAGACTGGAGAGGCAACCATACAGGGGCTTTCTTCCATTCCTTAGGCACCTTCTGTGTAGGGTATCTACAGGGACAAGGAGACACATTGAAAGACAGGTAGGAGAGACATACAGATATAGATGGGGAGATACACACATAGAGAAAGAGAGAAAGGGATGTCTTGAAAGAGGTAGCCGAGAGGTTGCTCGTAGACAGATACATATATAGACACATAGATAGAGAGAGACGTACATACACACGGGTGCAGAGAATCTGTATGAGAGGTGTGTAGAGGGAGAGAGACAAGGAGAACAAGAAGAAAAGAAGAGAAAGAAGGGAGTTAGGACAAATCACATCGGGGTGGGTCTTTGCTTCGCTTGTCTGTTCGTCGCCCTGCCTAGATGGAGTATGAAGCACATCAAGACTACAGGAAATCTTACTCTCATACAGAGAGAGAGAGATAGAGAGAGAGATAGAGAGAGATAAAGAAAAGTGCAAGATAGACACAGACAGATAGATAGATAGATAGATAAGCCACTGAAATCACACCTGAGAGAGAGAGACACAGAGAGAGAGAGAGAGAAAAAGCTAGCAAAAGGTGTGAGAGAAGCAGAGAGAAAGTCGAGAAGAAAGACACTGAGAAGAGAGAGAGAGAAGCCCCTCCTGATCGACCAATTTGGAGAACAGAGAGAAAAAGCACGTCGCTCTATCGAATGTCTAAACGCAAATCTATCTATACCTAGAGACGATTGACCTAGACACATGCAAAGGTACCTCCATACACCTCAGTACATACATGTAGATATAGAGAGACGAGCTCTCTTTCTGTATATCCGGAGACACACGTCTACGTACGAGCCGAATATAGAGAAAAAGAAGAAGATCACGACCTTTCTGTGTCACTCTTTCTTTCCATCCCTTCCTTCTTCTTCTTTTGTCGGCCCTTTTTCTTGATTAAGACTTACTGAACAGAGCCTAGGACTACATCCGAAGAGAGGAGGGAATTTGACTCGGAGATCACTTCCACCTGCAAGCCAAACGACCGCAAACTAGAATCAACATGCAGACAAGAAAGCGAAGAAGAAGAAGAAGACAGGAAAGAGAGAAGCTCTTCTCTCAGTCTCTTCACTTAGAGATCTCCTTATGTTTTCGCCTCTCTCTGTCTCTTGACCCTTCTCTTAGAGGCCTCCTTATTAGTCTCTATGGCTCTCTCTTGATATAGGAATATCGTCCGTCTAGTTTAAAAGAGGTAGTGACGAGATCGGAAAAAATCGATATGAGGGTGAAACTTAAAAAGATGCAAGGGAAGGAGAGAGAAGAGAGAAAGAAAGAAA
>NW_027155573.1:0-323 GCF_002600585.1 Cystoisospora suis | reverse complement strand
TGGAAACCGAATCTTTTCGACAGAGGAAATCCGCCCCCCTTGAGCCCAGGCAGAGGAATAATTAACCAACGGAGGCCTGAAGACAGGAACCAGAGATCGGGATACTTAAGTCAAGGCGGATACAGGGGATATGGTCAGCACTATAGGAACCCTATTAATCGTTCAGCGGACTTTTATCCAAAAAAGGAATTCCAGGAAATGCGGGGAGTGAAGAAAGAAGGAAACGGGAGATGGGGATTTAGAGAAATGGATAAGGAGAGGACTGGGATACGTCAGGTGACCTGCTACACTTGTGGAGAACCGGGCCATTTGAGTTGGGATTG
>NW_027155572.1:0-2765 GCF_002600585.1 Cystoisospora suis | reverse complement strand
GGTGCGTTCTCACAGCGATCGTCATTCTTAAAAATAGAGCATTATTTGATGACGATCAGGGCAGGATTGTAAAATCCTGACAAACTGCCTCGTCTTCAAAGTCTCTGAGTTTGCGTTTCCGTGGACCTTTCAAAGTTATAGGTAAGGTGGGAGAACGAGCATACCGATTGAAGTTGCCACCTTCCATGTTAATGCATCCCGTGTTTCATGTTTCCTTATTGAAACCATGGCAGGGGAATGTATCAGAGTTGAGAAAAGCTTCCAGCTCGCAGTTTTTGATTCACGGGAACGAGTATGAAGTACAAGGGATATTCAAGCATCGAGAAAACCCAATCACTAGAGTCAGATGGTATAAAGTACTGTGGATGGACGGGACGTGTACGTGGGAACCAGAACAAAATTTAGAGGGATATCCACAAATAGTAACGGAATACATAAAAATAACTGATCAAAAGTTGAAAGAAGGAAACCATTGTGTAATAGACCAACAAAAAGCTCAAAAGGATCGAAAGTCCTCACCGAAGAAGGAGGGGGGAAGGAAAAGGCAAGCCTTTCAAGAAAAGGGGGGAAGAGGTGTCAGAAGTTTGACTCTGCCCCATACTAGTAACGACCTAGACACATCTAGTAGTACCAACTAGGGACCGATAGTAGATCTAGGAAGAACAGAAGGGAGCGTAACAGATGTGATAGTAATACAGAGAAGGGATAAGAGGGAGTCAAATTGTCGAAAGCCGTTGGATGCGTATAAGAAAGCCAAATAGTGGGATAACTAATGACCTAAAGTGGTTGGGTGATGCTATAGAAACCTATAATAACTCGGGGGGAAATTGTGAATTGAAAGCAAAGAGCGATCAGAGATTAGATAATACGAGGAGTGGACAACGTAACCGGGTAGTCGGTAGAGGAAAAGGAAAAGGGGAACTTAACCGATCCGCGCTAGCTAGTTAAAGGCCGTGTGCCCTTAGCCGACCAAGGGAGACGATGTGTGCAAGCGTGATCGGAACGACGTCGAGCGCCCGAGACCGACCGTGTCTAGTTCCCGGGAGATAGAACAACAGAGAGGAATGGAGAAGAGCAGGGGAAAGGAAGAGAAAGGACGGAGGAGAAGAGAGAGAGAGGGGGGAAGAAAGAAGGGGAGATCTTTTTTTTTCTTACACAGAGAGATCTTTTTTTGCTCTCTTCACATAGAGGAGACCTTTTCCTATTTCGGGAAAGGAGTGTTGTGAGAGAAGTTCGGACAGATTGAGTCAGTGTCTTGAGTGGAAGGATCCAGGGACAACCCTGTGGGAGGGCTAAGTGTGACGGAGGATCGTTCCTCAAGTCTATCTCACCGTTATATTGAGTTATTCCTTTTATTGAACAGGACGAGTCGTGACTAGGGAGACGTGTTACTCGGTGACGTGTGAGGTTTTCCGGGAGTCAGTGAACAACCCGGACTGATTAGCGTGTGTGACTGAGGCTAACGAGTGTTGTGTGGAACCGAACAGACTCAGGAGACCATTGATGGTCTAGAGGCTTAATCTCGTGCCGGCCGATCGGGAGAGCCCTCCGTTTAAGGAGTGTAGCGCTTATCTTTCCTTCCGTTCAAGTGAGGGAGGACGTTGAACCCATGAAACTGAGGAGTTCCTAGGAAAACTGAAAAACCTAGGAAACTTTTAGAGATAGAGAAGTCGCTGGGAAACCGGGGCGAGCACGGTTCGAGTCGGTAGCTGGTTGAGTGAGCCGAAGTAGAGACGTCTTCCTCCTTTTTGCTCCGAGCACGGTTGGACTACTCTAGTTGCAGAGATCAGTGATCCGTGATGCTCTTTTTCCTCCACCACAGCCACGGTTGCCTGACCTCTTTCCTTTCCACCAGCAGGGCTGGGGAGCATTGGCGGCTAGTCCGCACCCCTGTCTGACGTGTGATAGTATCTATCAGCTGTTGAATCCCCACTCAAGCGTCGGGATCAGACTCAGATGCGGAGGGTCCCGGTTGGGAAACTGTGAGATAGACCGCTACCTGACGATCGATCTGCCCTAGCTGATCTGATCTGAAAGGAGACGGAACTTGAAATCTGTGACATCACGTCTTTCGTTCCTATGTTTCCGTTCCCCAAGGTCCCTTCCTGATTATGTACGGGATATCCCGCTCTCGGCAAATAGGGTCCTTCAAACGGCTGCGTCTCCCCTATGCCCGTTAATATCCTTGTCTCGACGAAAATCGAGTATGACATTACGTCATACTTCGCCCCCAACCTTTCCGCTTTCGTAGGCCCGAAGCCTCTAGTTCTGCTCGTCTACTGTTCCTGGAGTTCTCCCCATCCTCTCCATTCCTACAACCATGCCGTGCTACCAATTTGTACTATACAGTGCTACCAATCTGTCACGGTTCTCAAGACTGGCCCGGCCCCGCTGGGTTTGACCCCAGACTGAAAACCGGCGATTCAGCAGAACTCGCCACCCAGACTATCTATCTTGGTGCGGACCAGCCGCCGGACTACCTATCAGAACAGGTAGAGGTTTGATCTATAGCGGTTGTGGACTAGGTGAGTACCAGGATCGACAGCTCTCGACGAGCAAGTGAGAACACGGATCGGCGAAGCAGGCCGCTCGGGCTTCGACAGCACGCGGGCTAATCCGCTTGCTATCTGACGCGGGTAAGTCCCCGCTGGGGGAGACGTGGGTTTGTTCGGCAGGCTGCGCGCCACGAGGGGGCTTAGTGGCTCTATCAAGGGTTTTTCATCAAGACTGTTCTCCCCCAACACTTGTTGTATCTCCATATCTTT
>NW_027155571.1:896-9256 GCF_002600585.1 Cystoisospora suis | reverse complement strand
TCTACTCAGGTCGGCTTCGCGACAAATCCTACCATTGTGACAGCCGCTGTCGTCCGCGCGGGCAGCACACGAACCTGTCACTGTTTCGCGAAAATACTACGAAGATTCTCCGACTAGGCGGCCTTTCTCCTGGGCGGAAAGTATGTGGACGGCAATGAAGTTCCGGGCTTGTTTCTGATTGGGCTGGGAATAACTGAACCCATGATTATCCTTCACCACTTTGCGTGTACCTGGAGGCTTGTTTCTTTTTCGGACTACGTCGCCCGAGAGTCGACTTCTTGTCAGTCTTTTGTGCAAAGGAATGCCTTTCTCCTAGCCTGTCGCCGGCCAGCAACTTGTCCTTATATTCCTGTAGCTAAACGTATACATGTTTGTTTTTCGAATATGAAATAGTACGTTCAAACAGGGAAAGGCAAAATAGTAAGTGGTATCGAGTCATCCTCACTAAATCATAAGCTGCGTAAAATTCATGTAAACCTCCATTCTGAATCGAAAATCTATGCCTGTAGGCAAAGACCTTCAACAATAAGGGACGCGGGAAGTGAGAAAGCCCTGAGTGATGACGCCTTCGCACGACGCCTTGAAGCTGTTCCAATGTGGGCGTGCAGGCGGTGGGGTCGCAACTCCAGCAGCGGGGACAGCGTGACGCGGCCACCCGCCTCCACTCGGCTGCTGTTGCATGTCGGACCGTCCCAACGTGTACGGACAACCACATCATTTTTGGAAAATTGGATGTCTCTGACAGTGGCATGAGCGTCTTCGTGGGCCGGAAGCACCGCACTCGACGCGTGCATTTTGCGGACGCTGAATGAGATGCTTCACGTGGCGGCGTTCTGGGTTTTTGCAGCAACATTGCAACTGCGATCCTCCTTTCTCGCGAAGTGGTTGTCCCCTCCCGAACCTGTTCAAGCTTCGGCCCTGGCTCCTGCAGTCCTTGCATAAAAAAAAAGTGACGCAGAAATGGCAGCAGCACAACTACTTTCAGTGTTATTTCTCTTCGTTGCGTTCCTCTCTGTCGCCACAAGTGTGCGTGGATTGACGGGGAGTTACACTGGCCAAGCGGACGATGTCTTCGGCGACCGCGTCCAGGTCGGCGTCCACGCGTCGAAGGGACCTCGAAGGGACCGTGGCCGGGATCATCACCCGGATGCTGGGACTCCACAGAGGATGGAAGAGCGAGGAGGCTCTGGTTCCCGGAAAAAGGACCGCTCATCGGCCACCTCGACTCCGGGGAAGTACCGTGTGAGCTTGTCATCCAGGCCACGCCGTGCAACAGTAAAGCTTCTCTGGCATGTTGCTTCTGTATTCGCAGTATCATTTATTCTTGCCAGTATTTCTGCGATGTGTTTTACAAGAGATGGGGGACCGAAAAGGGCAGGCATGGACCGCAGATCGCTCTCTGAAGTACCGCAACACGAGCAGGTTGAACTCTGCTCCCTCCTCGACGCGAAGGACCCGTCACCTAACCGAGGACTGCTAGCGGGACGCTCAAGCGAAGGAGTGACTTCTCGGTTCGGTTTACGTCTCTGGTTGAGACAACACGCATGGTTACTTGCTGAAGTATTGGTGGGGCTGACTGCGTTAGTGGGTATCGCCGTCATGACTGAAGGGTTCATAAAGAGATTTTCTTCCTCGGTGGCGAACCAAGGAAACTCATCGACAGTGGTGTACACGAACGGGAGCATACCAGCGGACAATGCCACAAGGGACGGCGTAGTGAGCTCACTTGCGGGGGCACAGCAAGGGGGACAACAGCAAGTAACCTCGTCGGCAAAAAAGAATCAAACCGTACAGGCTGTAGAAACAGGAGACAGGTCGAACCCATCGGCCGACCCCCCGGCACCAGCCCAGCAAAAAGGATCTTCGCTGGCAAACGCAAACGACACCATGAGAGCGGGCAACCGCATGACTGACGGTGGAGTGGTGTCCCCGACTTTAGCCAGTGTAGTCGACTCAGCACACCAGAGAACCCAAGCCCCTAGAACACTACAACCACCAGAGCCTGCGACACCACCTACAAACGTCGTGACCAACACGACAGCATCAAAAGCCCCGACAAGCGCAGAAAAATCAGTCGGGTAGACAGAGATCTCGATGACTGCGACACTCCGCTGTTCAGATCGTTTCCAGCGCACCGCGATAACCGCGTGTTGGGTTACTTTTCCTGGCTCGGTGAGTCCGCAAAAGCGGGAACAGGTTGCCACCGTGGGGTATTACTTCAAGTTCCCTACGAGCTTCAACTTCTTGAACGACGCGAGGGTAAAAAACTTCACGAGAACAGTTGCTGAGAGCGCGTTCTCAGAGTGGAGGCGGACAAATTTCGAGTACCCGTACACAGTCGAAAAAGAGTTTGAAGTCCCGGTGCCGGAAGGGTTTTCCTTAGCAACTCCTCAGCCTTCAAAAGATCCAAAGTAAGACTGGCGTTCTGTCTCCGTTGAACTGCAGTTCCGGGGAGGAAGTAATGAGTGCACTGCGTCTCGCCCCCATCAGCGCGCATCCCCATCCACCGCTTGTACGTGCTGTTTTGGCTTTTTGTTTCTATAGCTTAAACAGCAAAAAAGTGTCTTGTGCTGGAGCACGGTTTGGGGTGCAGTTACCGATCTGGGCGTTTTTGACACCGATGACGCGCTCTGTGGAGATGACTTTTGACGTAGAGGCTGTCTTTGTGCATTAGGGAATCTGGCGTTCCGAGGGGACGAAACACTGGCTGCGTTTCGAGTGATACGTTCGCAAAACAATCAAACATGGTCCAGGAGGTAGCACTCAACATTCAATAAGGTATGCTGGTGGTCCATTCTGCCATCAGTTAAGCAAAAAGGGGGGCGGAAGGCTTCTATTTTCTTTGCTGGGAGGCGTTGGAGGTCAGAAGGTGTACACACGGTTGTAAATAGGTGGAATTGTTCTGTATGCTTGGTTAGGTGAAAGAAAAGAGATTCTGGCGGGGGGGGGAAGGTGGCGGGAGGGACGTACAGCCGGCCAGGCAAACTTCGGGCAATCGAATGGCTTCCAGGGTCGACAAATCTGTTTTGTCGGATTTGGGAGATGTTTCCGATGTTCCAACGTCTACCCCGTGCAAAGGGAATAACAACATTCTGTGCATTGTAAGATATTGGCAGCTTAGGAAACGTACGTTAGGCTACGCAGGTGCCGCTACAGGGTATTGTCCCCAGTTTATCATTGATTGTACAGGGTTAGCATATGTCGGGAGAAGAGAAAGCAGTAGATTCCATTCGTCGTGATACAGCGTACAACATGTGTATCTTCTGTCGTCGCTCCGTTTGTAGTGTTGCAATCTGTTTCATCCGAGCAGCCGTATGCGATTTGTAGGCGGGATTCTTTTTTTTAAAGAACCAGTCACCCCCACTGTTGGAAGGGGGGGCCTCTCTGCTTTTTTCATGAAGAGGGTTCCTTCTTTTAACCGCGACGTCGTCTAGTCGTGCCTCGTAGCCGCTCGATGTCGTGTGAGGGGACGGTGAATGGGAGAGCAGTCCCTAACCACAGTAGTAACGGTGTTGGATGCGGATGGAGGTGGCATTTGATGTTTGATGAAATTTGTAGGAGTTGTTTTCTTCTTTGTAGTTTGAATCTGCTACCCAGCGCAACGGTTTCTTAGTATAGTGCAGAAGGCGTGTCCATCCCATCGCCTTACAGGCTCTACACACACGCTCCTGCGTGTCAGTAGCGGGAGGAAGCCCTGGAGAATGTGGGACTCCACGCAGAAGAGCAGGTGCGCGGAGTATGCCCAGCGAGGCTGACGGCCGTTGGTATTCCACGCAGTTGAACTTTTATCCGAGTGAGGGCTCGTGTTCCAAAGCTTGGGAAGTTCTGGGGAGGGACCCCAACATGAAGGTCTGTGGAGGGATAAATACATCCTCGCGTGTTTACGTACAAACTGGTGACTCAATAGAGACTGATGCACAGCAGGTGCCTGCAACCGACACATACGTTAAGGTGAACGTGATGGTGTTTTACGGAAGTATGTCGGATCGCACATACCTCCGTGCAAAGTTCAGTTTACATATACAGACAAAGACAAGATGCGTGTCGCGCGCGTGCAGTTATTTCCATCGATTCGCTTTTTTGGACCTACGCCCGTGTTTGCGGAAAGACACACTGCTCCGTAGGGGGTGTACTGTCTTTCCGCTGAGGACGGTTCCTATAGAGACGGCGACTACGTAGCACCGGGGCATCCGTGGCTCTTTCAACAGAAGCTGAGATTGACTTCTCTAGAGAACGATATCAATGGTGCACCCTGACTGACTCGTAATTAGACCCGATATTGATCTCTCCACACGTATAAGTAGCGTTTTACAGTAGTTGAATCCCCAGTAGAAACCGCTATAGGTTTCGCCTGAGGGCCTAGTGCGTAGTAGATACAGCTTTTGAGACCCCAATGTTATGCGAGCTCGGATCGCCTGGGTGCGACTCCACTGTACGGTACAGTATCTGACTCACGAGACAGAAACCGATCTGAGTCCTTTAGAGACGACTACGTATTGTTTACTTTTTGAGTGGAGAACTTCAGTTGGTAGAATCAGACCATTAATGGCTTCATATACTTTTTTGTCAAAACAGAGAAGGAGGATGTTCTGAAAAACTATATCGAGACGTAGTACGGCTATCCGTGACGAGCAATACTAGACATACCTACGTACATCTTTATACAACTGCATATCTAAGCATGCATATATATATATATATATATGCATATTCGTGATAACTTCAGTGGTAACAAGAAGGATGCGCCTACAAAGTAGATCATGTCCCTCGTTGCTTTCTTCCAAGGGAACTCTTGACGTCCTGCAGAAGAGACGAACTGCGGTCCTTTCTTTTCTTTCTGTTCTGCTTAGTCGATTTCTCGAAAGACGAAAAAAGGAAAATGAGACGAAAGAGACGGCTGCTTTCTCTTTCCGTTTTTCAGTGTTTGTTTTTCTAGTTGTTTTCTCCTCAAGAGAGGGCAGACGACAGGCAGTAGAAGAAAACGACAAAGAGGAACAGGAAAGGAAAGGGGCAGACACTTTAGTGGAGAGAGAGAAGAAAGGATTACCACGGAAAGAGAGAAAGTAGTTGAAGCAGCTTGAGAACAAACGGACAACCGAAATTTGTTTTCTAGATCGGATGGAAATGGGAGAGAGGAAGAGACAGAAAGAGAAAGAAAGCACAAGAAAGGCATAAGGAAGAAATCCACCGAACAAAGTCTTCTCTCTCTTCCTTTGAACTCTCCGGTAAGACCAAGGAAGAACAAGAAGAGTGGATGTGAAAAGATGAAAAAGAGGCGGGGGCGAAAGCGAAAAAAAAAGGACGGTCATAAGACCGCTGTTCGACACACATGTATGATCATATCGGAGATATACAAATATGGAGCTGAATTATGTATAGGAATATATGCATGTATATAGATAAACAGTATTTGTATGTGTTAGCCAGTGAGATACAATGATAGGAGAGAGAAAGAAGAAGAAAGAGTAGTCACTGAAAATCGTTTCTCCATCTCTATCTTACTACTACGATAGAGACACATGTCTATCTGTTCTTGTAGGAAAAAAAACCTTGTGTTTCATGCAGGACAGTATCCCTGACTACCACCATGACTACACTCAGTTTCGTTGTTATCGTCCTCCCTACCTTTGGAATCTATTTCTTCTTCCGTCCTGTCTCCCCGTTTGAAACTCCTTTCTTTCATTATCTCTGCCTTTAACCTTAGCCTCCTCTGCTTTCCTTTTCTCACCTCCACTTTCCTTTTTCTTTTAGGCAAACCACAGTATTCTTTTGGGTAGAGGTAGAATGTCTGTTCAAGAACTACTGCGGTTCTTTGTATTCGTAGTGTAGTCCTAGTTCACTGTCTTCTCTTCATTCTACCGGATCTTTTCTCGGAAACAGCGTCCTTTCTTTCGTCTCTCCCCCCCCAGAAAACTGGTGACATGTAGCGAAGCACTGGACACAGAGTTCGAACAACTCCTAGAGACTGTCTTAGCAAAGCAACTTGTTTTCTTACCAGTGAAGGAGAATCCATGCTGCCCATACAGAACCAGCAGCGCTGAGACGTCTTCTGCTAGATAATCAGTTTCCCAGTATGCGAAGTGCTGTTCTGTCCCGCAGACTTCGAATGTTCTTTGGAACAAAGTAGATCACCGTCTGTGGCTGCTGGTCTTGTATTTTACGATAACACGTGCTTCGTTGATTACAGGTGTACAACTACACACAAATATACACGTCATAAAGAAGAAGAAGCAATTTACGCTCTGTGAAGAATGCAATGTATATTTGTGTGTATGTTTGTAAGTGCATATACCTGTATACAAACTTTGAGATCGCACCCAAACATCACGCCGCAGGGGTAAGGCAGAGACATTACAATGGTTACCGATGAGGAACAGAAGGAAGAGTGCGCTTCAATCAGACGGCGGGTATTACTGTGAATAACAGAGACCAAGAATGGAGTATGGGAAGACGCAGAATTACTTTGCCTTAATGAAACTCTCAGAAACTAGACTCCTACCGTACCAGGTCTTGTCAGTGGCCAAGCTGGCTGTGTTTTTCCTGGATCGGGAAAACGCTGCCTCTCCAAGGACTTGCGGTCAGGAGTGTTCGGCGGCCCGCTATCAACGCCAATCGCCCACTGTGTGAGCTGGAGGACCGCCACGGCTACGGCGGGATTCTCCCCTGCTGACAGTTGCGTACGGTCCAACCAGTCTAGCCATTCTCCAGGTGCTTTGACCATGCCGACCTCCCCAGAGTGTGCTCCATATAGGTTCCGCCTTTCTAGAACGCCTGCCCGTAGGCACTCTCGACCGGCTATGAGTATCTTAGAGTATCCAGTTTTTTCAGGAGAAAAAATGACTATCTCAGGTTCATGTTCCCCCTTCCAGTCCGGGCACCTCTACGAGTAGCACCTTTAGATTCGCTATCTCGGCTTCGGGGGACGGATTAAACCCCCGGTACACCACTGCGGACACATGGCGAAGGCGGGCAGCTTAAGCTAAGGGCCTCTGCAGTGCTGGTCAAGACGGCCGAGCTATCCTTCTTCTCTCGCCTCTGGTTCTTTTATCACTAACTGCTAAAAGAAAAAAGCTCAAGTTCTTGTTCGTATCTCAGTTCTAACAAACTGGAGGATCCCTTGTTCCGTTTGCTTTCAAGTCCCCTTTTATCAATTTGCCTTCAATTGTTTCAGAGCAGCGTTCACTTGGCTTCTCGCAGTGCCGCTCTATCAACGGGGCTCCCTGGGATCTCCCACACGCACAGCAGATGTCGTCTTGTCTGTCTTGATGTGATAGTAATCTCCTCGCAGTGGGGAGGTGTTTGGACAAAGTTACTGTGCATGAATTCCTGCGTCTATCTACCCCCAACCCGAAAGGTACAGCAAAAGAGTCTCTCTGTCGTTGTGTGTACTGCGTCTTTCCGATCGCATCTCGTCCTCGCGCTCCTCCCGCTTTAGAACTGCTCTTTTTAGGGTGCTGCCCGGTGTCTCAATGATAATCTTCTCGTCTTCATGCCTTCATCGTTCTCTGACGTGTCTGGTGTGGGCATACGGGCGCTGATGATGTCAACGGAGGTGCGCTACTGTTTGTAGCCCGGACCCCCATGACCTTCGGCTAACGTCTAGCAGTTGCATCGATACATGTAGGCTTCTAAAATACGAGGAGAACAGAAGAAATGAGCAGCACGTGTCTCAGTTTTCGAGTGAGCAGTCCACTCTACCGCGAGACCACTCCTCTCGCGATTTCTCTCTCCTTTCTTCACTTTGGTTCTTGACAAAGTCAACTATCTGTGTCCAGCTTCGATAACAGTGGTCGGCATTGCTGGCCGATTCAGTCCTAAAGAAAAACATAAAGAAGACTGACAAGAAACTTCCTTAAACGAGCCTGAGGGCCCCTGCCCTATCTATCTTGACCGTCATCACTGTTGGGATTTCCCCTACCGCGCTAGATTCTTACGCGCTTACTACCGTTTTCCTCTCTCTCCTTGCTGGGAGAGGCTCGCATACATCATGGCCAGAGGGGAGTTCCGTTGGTCACTACTCCTCCGTGTAGGACATACACCTGCATGTTCGTTCATCTGCTTACTGCATAAGTGTGATAATACGTTGGGGACGCTCGGGCGACGGCTCCAGTGTCAGAGCTTTGGCTCTGCCCCGAGGAATAGTACATAATCTAATATTGATATTCTGAGTCAAGAAGTGTAGTAAGAGGTATAGAATGGGGGGATTCACCCTTCTTTGTTCTAGGGTAGAAAGGTTGTAATCCCTTAGGTTCTCTTTGTTAAGTAAACTAGAGATAGAGGTAAGCCTAAGCTAGTTCAAATATCATAGTGAGCTCCAGTAGCCTGAAAAAGGGAAATTTAGGGACTGTCTAGCTTCTCTA
>NW_027155571.1:0-659 GCF_002600585.1 Cystoisospora suis | reverse complement strand
ACCGGACCGGTCAAACCAGTGGAACACCACCCGGGGCACCGCACACGGGCGACGGGTGAACCATCGGACAAGAAGTAGGACCTCATCATTATCTGAAGAAAGATGGGAGAGAGAACTTTTCTTTTGGAAATAAGGAGAAAAAAGGGTTGATTTTCTCTGTGAAGGGAAAAAGGGGGAAACTTTCCTAAGTCCGGGAATCGTTTTTCCTTACCCGGAAGAGTCCGAAACCAAAGTGAGGGAAACGTGATCTGGTCGTTCCGTGTGATCTTCATTGTTTCCGGAGCTTCTGTGTTGTCACCGAGGTGACCCTCCGAGAGCCGAAGTGAGCCTCCGAGGTTATAGGATGGTCATCGGGAGAACGACACGTCGTGAAGTCAGAAAGGGGGCCGTTCTCCAGGTCATGTCGACTTGTATAAACGTTCCGTGATTCCCACCGCCAGACTGTGAGTGGCGGGTCAACTTGCTGAAGTCCGCTGATAAGTGTAGGAACTTCTGAAAGGAGGAGGGGCGTTTTCCACCAGGTGAATCCAGTGGGCAGAAGAGCTATTGGGTTCAGCACGTACGCTTAGACCGACTCCGGGACAGTCGAGGGCAACCGTTACTCGGGGTCACCTTAGCTCAGACATGGTCCGGACCTCAACTCAGGGCCACCACGGCTA
>NW_027155570.1:0-335 GCF_002600585.1 Cystoisospora suis | reverse complement strand
ACCTCCGAGGTTATAGAATGGTCATTGGGAGAACGTCACGTCGTGAAGTCGAAAGGGGGCCGTTTTCCAGGTCCGGTCGTCTTGCATAAGCGTTCCGTGAATCCTCTCGTCAGACTGTGAGTGGGAAGACAACTTAACTGGAGTCCGCTCATAATCGTAGGATCTTTCAAGAAGGAGGAGAGACGTCCTCCACCAAGTGAAACCAGTGGACAGAGGAGCTACTGGATCCGACACGTGCACTTAGATCAACTCCGGGATAGCCAAGGGCAACCGTTACTCGAGGTCACCTTAGCTCAGACAGGGTCCGGACCTCAACTCAGTGCCACCACGGCTAT
>NW_027155569.1:685-880 GCF_002600585.1 Cystoisospora suis | reverse complement strand
CGCGGGAGTGCAGGGAGAGGTCGCACGGCTGCGGGTAGCCGTGTCGTTTCTTGATTATGAGCGGATGGATTGGTTTACCATCGCTCTTGGGGATAGTCAGCGTCCGCAAACTTGGACGGAGCTGAAAGAAGTAATTCGTGCGCAGTTCAATGCAATTTCGGAAGGGAAAGCCTTAGAAAAGTTGAGGAGGGTGAG
>NW_027155569.1:0-183 GCF_002600585.1 Cystoisospora suis | reverse complement strand
TGCAATCAAGGGAGAAGGAGAGGCGCATCCTCCAGGGGCGACCAATGGTCCTCCCGAGAGGAACAAGAAACGGAGGAGTTGAAGTTTTTCTTCAATTCTTAAGGGAGTGGAATTGTTCCTTCAATTCTTAAGAGACAGTTGAAGTTTTTCTTCAATTCTCAAGAGACAGTTGAAGTGTTTCTT
>NW_027155568.1:0-536 GCF_002600585.1 Cystoisospora suis | reverse complement strand
TCCGGTGGAGAGAGTCCCGAGCGGACGTTCGTTGGGGAGCAGCGAGGCTGCGTACAAGTAGGGAGCTGCCTTAGCATCTATTTAAAGGGAGAGTTAGATTGTGATAGTGTGAGAAAAGGGGTTCGAAATAGTTAGTGAAGTTTGCGAAGTGTTGGGAGGAGTGTAGTAGAGAGTTTGCCTCCCGGAAGGAAGCCGCGAGAGCGACCTCTGTGATGGAACGAACTCTGCGCCGCTGGGGGTTCGAAGGAACACCAGCGTAGGCAACAGC
Organism: Cystoisospora suis; assembly: GCF_002600585.1. NCBI lineage: Eukaryota > Apicomplexa > Conoidasida > Eucoccidiorida > Sarcocystidae > Cystoisospora > Cystoisospora suis. The sequence goes on along the minus strand of NW_027155568.1, from coordinate 268 downwards.
TAGGAAGTAATACTTTGCATGGAGTGGTCCTCGTGTAAAAATAAACGTTTTCTTTGTTGAAGTGCGAGGAAGTGGCTACACGGAGGCTCTCTTTCGTGCAAAGCTACGCGAGAGGAAGAGCTCACCCAAGCCTCCCCTCCCAAACGCTTTGTTACACCGACGCATCCAACCACGCAATATATATATCCAGCACTGCGCCCCAGTGGCTTTCAAGTCGAGAAAGATGGGACCAAGGGAGCAATTTTTCCCAGCATACGAGAGCGAGTTG
>NW_027155567.1:0-4696 GCF_002600585.1 Cystoisospora suis | reverse complement strand
AACGCCGCAGCTGAGAAACTGTGGACCGACTCAGGCCTTACTGCGAGGCATTATTACTCGGTAAGCAGTAGCATTTACCCAAATGTCGAGAGATCCTCTCCCCGCGGCAACTCACCATAAAGCCACTTCGGCGACTCCCAGCCGTTATCCTGAAAAACGGACCTTCAGTGTCTCCCGTAATTGACGAACCGCCGTGTGGCACGCGTTCTGGATCTTGGATAAAACCGCAGTCGCCGAACAAAAAAAGTTGAATTCGTGTCCCTGAGACAGCGCTACGTCACCGGCAGTATCTCCTGCCCGAAGGCCGGGAGCAAACTGGTTTGGGGGGCTGTCAGCGTTGCGGAAAAGCACCGCCAGCCAAGCCGACGGCCTCAAAAGGAGGTAAGGTCTCGAAAATGTCGGTAAAAGGGCTCTGGCGAGGCTTTGCGGCCCGCGCCAGGCCCCGCAACCACCTGTGATCCTGACAGTGGCGGGCAGGTCGCCGTAGTTGGCTCTGCGCCGCCGGCGCGCCCCGGAATGGGACCCTGTTTCTTCAAAGCGTGATATCCTCGAAGATCCCGACAGTGGGAGACCTGGGCGCCGGGACCAGCGGGCACACTTCCAAGTTGTCAACTTCGGCTACACGACCCACGCAATTTTTGAAAGAAGTGTGTGAGTACCGTGTTAGCACGCGGTTGCCATGCTGTTACGCTGGAGGAAGGGGGGCAGAGGACGCCCAGAGTAAACCGGCCTGTGATGGCCTACTGGGTTGCGCCGAACGGAGACGTCGTCGCACCGGCAGTGGGCCAAGGGACACAAATAAAGCCGACTGCGTTCGAGTCCGATGGGCTGCAGAAGACAGCTAGTGAATGAGAGCGCTGCAAAGCCTGCTAGACGCATGTGGTAGGAGGCACCGTGAGGTCGGCGGGATAACTCCCGGTAGTCCAATGAGCCATTCACCGCCTTCGGCCCACAGTAGCAGACAGCCAGCCAGGTGCCCAACACACGCAGATGTGATGCGGAGACGGCAGCGCAGTCGCGCTGCGTCTACTGTAGGCTGGAGCCGGTGACTAGCTCGGTAGACTACCAGTTTTCCCGCAGAGCACACGGTGCCTGATACCACGTCCATCTATCGGGTGCTGCAGCGCTATGTATTCATTATCTTCTGGCGCGAAGCGGATTCGATACGCAGTCGCCAGAGCTTGCTCGTTCAGCTTGCCACTTCACGTGTATTACCCAGCTGAGAAAGAAAGGATGCGTTCTTGTACTTCGCGGTGCCGAACCAGCGCAGTGCACTGCCTGACAAGGGAATGCCTCAAAAATGTCACACGACTTCTCCGACGTCCCTCTGAAAAAGAGTGTGGTTTCGTCAGTGGACATGAGAGTTCTGGAGGCCTTGCCAGAAAATCCGGTATGGGCACCGATGGCGTGCTCACCGCTGCCTTCCAGGACGGGCAAGCTGCTTCGCTCGCAGCGGTGCCATTTGATGTTGGACAGGAAGAACGAGCTTACACGTGGGTCAGTTAAGTAGGGACCGCTGAAGGGGACGCACATCTTGCAAGAGACTACACGGAGAGGTCTCCTGCTCTTTCTGGATCTACGGAACCCGATCCACATGAGACACTTCAGGGAGCATTTACAGGCGCTACGCTCCAGGAGACGGACTGCTTCCAACACCCTATCTTGTGCACGAAGACGCATATGGGGGGCAGACGACTCGGATGAACCAAACCGTTCCACTTGCGACACTGGACACAAGTCTCTCTGGACCACGGAACGGAAGTTCCCCGGTCTACGAAAAAAAAATTTCTTTGGGCGATTCCAACGGAACTAAGTTCCCCCCCTTTGGCAGAAAAAACTGAAGCCATGTACGTAATAAAAGGGGAGGGTGGCCGGCGCACGCAAAGCTGACACGGCGACCGCTAGACCACGTACTGCTTCCTAAAATACGCTGCGAGGTGCGGGCAGGCAACCTGGAACTCATTCACGTCGCAAGACGGAATCTACCACTCCGGCCGACGAACTGTCATACCGCGCGACAGACTCAATACGGCTTCTGACGCGTCTGAGTTAGCTCCCGTAGTCCCACGTGAACACATCCGCTTCCTAGCATTTCTGACCCGAGTATCAGGAAGAGCGGCACCAAATGGAGCAACGACTGACACAGGAAGTGCTGCCTGTATGCCTTCGCTCGAGATTCCTGATGCCTTGTGACACGTGCGCCTCAATACTCCGGAGAACGTCGTCGCGGAGTCCGCCCATCCGTGCTGCTCTTGCTGTTGCAGATCCGCTTTCGCGTAAGAGCAGGGCCTGCACTGTCAAGTCTCTTAGCTCGGCATCAGAACCCTGTATGGCCGCTAGCAGTTGCGTCTCGTCTCTTTAGCAGGAGGCTGCTACTTTCGGCTGCGGTAGCGGGCTCTGACGCAACAGCAGTCAAACCCCTGCCTCACTTACTCAGGCCTCCTTCGCGCCTGCCGCCTGGTCTTGGCTTTGGATCTCCTCAACTACGTCAAGCATTATCTCCAGTGCAGTGCTATGTAACCCGGAGTCGGATCCATCTTCCTGAACCAGCACTTCTCGTTCAAGCTGGAGCGCTGCCTGGACAGCATCGAGGAGCTCCCTCTCGCGGTCGGACAACGGGAATGCCGTATCGGGATTGTGCATGCAGTCAAGCAGAACATCGACAGCTGTGAGGCCGAAGTCCATCATGGCCGACTCCCGTTCACTTGGGGTCGCTGATTCAGCTCGGCGAGTCACCGACTCAGCGTGACTGCGAAGAACCGTTTCAAGGTTTTTTTCTACCGACGTTTCGGGGGCTCCAGCACCTGCGGCGGGGGAGTCGGACTCTCTTGGGATAGTGGGTTCGCCCTGTCGGCCTTCGTCTTCGCGGGGGGATGCGACGGTGCTCGAAACCGTCTCTTCCCTAGCAGGCAATGGAGTCGGCGAAACTGGTCGGTCGCTGTCCTGCGAGAGGGTGTGCTCATCGCCGGAGTCACCAGTGCCGCCTGACCCACTGCTTGCAAACTCCTGACACTCCCCGTCGTCTCCTCCAGCTAGCCTTCGAGACGTGCCGCCTACCAGGGTCCTGGCTGTCTCCCTTTCTCGGTGGATACACTTGATGGCTCGGGCTACGGCAACAAGGAAACCACCTAACAATGCCACGTAGACGAGACCTCGCCACTTTGTCTGCTTGGCTTTTTCTTGAGATCTTCGTCTCATCGAGGACGAACTTTGCCGGCCGGGCAATCCAAGACGATGAGCCGGTCTGCTTGCTGTCTCCTCATGCTTCAGCGAAGCGACCCTTCCTACTTCGGCTTCAGTATAAGCATCTCTATATGCGCTTGCGCCTGCAGCGGCGTTGACCGCCGCGCTATTGCGCAGTCTCTGATTGTCGACCTGTCTGACCTCCATATTTTCTCGCTGTGGCAGTCGAGGACAGGTCTTACGGAGTCTGAACAGATACCCTTCGGCGGGACAGCCGACGGTCACTTCGGTCCACCAGCGCCTGTACGGGCAAGGTGAAAAGACGGCAGCGAGTGAGCTTGGCGCCCGTATAGTTGAATATTCGTTGCCTGAGCACGGCGTCCCCGCTTCGAGATCCTCCCTTAAACTCGTCAGCGCGAGGCGGAATAATAATAAAGAAAAAAGAGCAAAAGTCTTGAAAAATGGGGTTCAACAAAGAAATAAAAACAGCGTGGCGCCACAAGCAACAGTTTCGACGGTGAGAGCTTGTCTCTAGCAATTCACAATGAAGTGCATACTTGCAGGGTCGTCAGCGAAGGCTGAGAATCGGGCTCAGAGCTGAAAAATAAAAATCTCCGGACATTCTGCAGAACAGGACATCGACTGGACTTGGTCGGATCCACTTCTACCGACTAGAAATCCGAGATCGGGGCCCTGCCACCTAAAGAGGTTGCGGAGTGATTTCCACAGCTGTTGAGTCTGCACGACTGGGACAGACAAAGAGAAGTGGATTTTTGCCGGTACCCGGTTGCTGCGCCAGGGCTAGGGCCTGGAAGGTGCGGCCGCCTGGAAACCCGGAGTCTCCGCTGCTGCCGACAGCCCAAGATGCCCGGGAGCGCGTCCGGGCTCGGCGGATAGCGGATCCGCGACCCGGAAGGACGTTGAACCTCGACAAAAGAGCGTCGCCGCGCCGAGACGCCGGCACGGAAAGAACATCTACCCGACTTCACAAAGAGTGAGAAGAAAAAAAAAAGGCGGGCTTGTAACTACATGTATGCTCGCACCATGCCCCGCAAAACCCAGTCAGCTTGGCCGGGGACAGGAACAGTGCGGCACCTTTTCAAGGGGGGCACCGGCGAAATTCAGGGCTGGCGCACGGACAGCGCCCCAACAACGAGGTAGTAATCGACGTATGTCGTGAAACCCTTTTTGGTGCGTTTCTCAGCAAACCACTGCGCTAGTCTTCCAGAAGCTGCACAGAAGCACTTCCAAAGGGTCCCTTCGTGGCTTTCTGCTGACGGCATAGGACCTTCCGTACACGAACATCACGCGAGGACCGGTGTGCTGTGTCTACTGGTTCTGAGCGGGACGAAGAAAGCGGTCGGAGTTTACGGGTTTCCGGAGCACGAGTGTGGCAGCATTTACCATGTCAGCCCAGGGCAGACTCGTGCATGCTTTCGTCGGGGAACAAATACACGAGCAGCTGCAGCGAAAGTGTAACTGACCGGTGTGCTGCCGCCGCGACCGCAGCACT
>NW_027155566.1:695-823 GCF_002600585.1 Cystoisospora suis | reverse complement strand
GAGAAAGAAAGAAACTTTACTTTCTGCGTTAGTGATATGTGAAGTTCCAAACGTCGGCTCTACCTTACTAATACTTTCATTATGATGGCTATTTTCATATCATGGAATACAAAAGAAGAAGAAAAGAA
>NW_027155566.1:0-157 GCF_002600585.1 Cystoisospora suis | reverse complement strand
AGAGAACAAGTAACACATCTGATATCTACAGAAAGACAGAGAGAGACAAAAGCGTTTCTCTGTGCATTCTTATGAAGAGACGAACTCTTTCTTGGAGATTCTCATATCGATCAGGGTAGTATCAAACGCCGATCTATATACGATAGATAGATAGATA
>NW_027155565.1:5948-6126 GCF_002600585.1 Cystoisospora suis | reverse complement strand
GATAGAGGACATCTCTCTATAGGGATAGATAGATGTAAAATGTATGTAGATATATCAACTAGATAGATCAACATGTGCATACTATAAACGTCGCAATCTCTCACAGTGAAAAGTGTCTCGAGAACAACAGTAAAGACCCGAAACAGCACGAGTGAAAGAAAAGAGCACAATGAAAGAT
>NW_027155565.1:1269-5920 GCF_002600585.1 Cystoisospora suis | reverse complement strand
CTTTCTCTCCTCCTCCTCCTCATGTGGACCTCCGTGCCATACCATGAAGTAGAAGAGACCATCCATCTTTGCTATAAGCTTGAATCATTCCCTATCTTCTTCCTCTTCTTTCTCTCCATCTCTATTCTTCTTCTGCTTCACTCCTCTCTCTCTCGCTCTCTATCTCTTCTTCTTCTGCTTCACTCCTCTCTCTCTCTCTCTCTCTTCATCTCTATCTCTTCATGTATCTTTCTTTGTATCTTTCTTTCTTTGTGTCATCTACGTCTGTCTTCAAGAGTCCCTTACTCTTCTTTTCTTCTTCTTTCTCTTCTCTTTCTTTCTTCTTTTCTTTGCAGCAAATAACAATATCAGCTACAGCTCGACACCTTTGCGTGGGGCCTCTTCTTCTGCTTCTCAAGAGATGAATTTTCTTCTTCCTTCTTCTCCACCCGCTTCCCCCCCCTCGAAATCTTCTCAGCAACTCCCGAAAAGCAAAGAAGGAAGAAAAACGCCTATCCAAGCTCGGCCTACACTTGAAGACGCTATCTACTCTTCTTCTCCGCCCCCCCCCTCCCCGGCGACGAATACTAAGCTCGCTTCTCCCTCTATGCCTTCAAGCAGCTATAACCCTAGCCATCATTCGTCTCTTCCTTCTTCTCTTCAACCTATCAAGAAAGAAGTAAATTCTTTCCGCTCCAAAGACGACCTCCCACCATCTAAGACAGGGGGAGACAAAGAAGATGAAGGAAGAAAGGAAGGAAGCGTTGGAAGAGGGGGTTCGGCTTATATTCGGTCCACACGGACTGCTGCTGCTGCTGGGGCTGGTGGAGGGGGCCATAGCGGAGCTAGTAGTAGTAGTCATAGTAGTAGTAGTCATCCTCCAACTACTTGTATAGGTGTCGCAGGGGGGAGCCATAGAAATCTCTACCCGTCGACTACGAATGTGAATTATCATCCTACGGTCATCCATCAGGGAGGCACCGCGAACACGGGGGGGGAGTTCAAGGCTTCTTCTTCTCTCTTGAAAGGAGACAGAGATGGAGGAGGAGGAGGAGGAGGGAGAGGATATGCTTCGGGGAATGGGAATAAGAAGAAATGAAAGAAGAAGAAGAAGAAAGAAAGTGAGAAAGAAAAGAAAGAAAGAAAGAAGAGAAAGAAAGATTCTAGAAGCAAGAAGAAGATTCCATTTTTGCTTCTCCTTTTTCTTTCTTCTTTTCTTAGTTCACTCGCTTTCTCTCTTTCTTCATTTCCATCAAAATGCATTCTCTCGATCTCTTCTTCCTTGTTCCTTTTCATCTTCATCCATTCACTCCTTAAGTCTCTCTTCTGCTTCTTCTCTTTCGTTCTCTTTCTCTCTCCCTCTCTCTCCTGACTTGCAGAGGGTTGACTTGTGTGTGTCTCTCCTTAGCTCTCACGTTGAGAATGACACCTCATTCACCTCATACACACTTGCACATCTATCTTTGATCTATCTGGCGATCTGTCTTTAAACTCTCTATCTATTTATCTATCTATTTGTAATCTATCTATCTATGTCTTTAATCTATTCACCTATCTATCTATCTTCTTCTTCTCCTCTGTTGCTCCCCTACCGAAAGAGAAGGAGACAAGCGCAAAGGAGACGAGACGTTCCTCTTCTTCTTCACCTCATTTCCCTTGTCATCATTCAGTCGTCTTCTCTAGCATTTTCATATAAACTGCTTCTATATGAACTATGACAACTCCTATATTGATATATATATATATATATGGATGGAAGGTAAAACATAAAGACTTGAAGAGCTGTGAAGGTATTTGAAAGAAGCGACGCGAAACAACTAGAAAGAAGAAGAAGGGTAGTAGCAGAGGAGTTCATATGGTAAAATGAATATGATATGTCAAGAGAAGAAGATAAGAAGAAAGAATGAAGATCAGAAAAGAATCGAAGTTAGAAGAAGAAGAAAGAGGAGTGCAAAGTGAGGGAGAGCGTAGGAGCCGAAGTCCAGTAGAAAGAAATAGAAATAGCCCATACATATGATGTGTACATGCTGCTTGATGAGGAACCCAGAATAGAACATACAGACAGGAAAAGAAAGAGTGAGAAAGAAAGAAGGTGATTTCTTTCACTAAGAGAGTCGGTTTCATTACTCCTTCTTTATTCTCTGTCTCTTTGTAGACATTTCATTGATAGAAAAGTATTAAGAACGACGACAGACAGGAAGGCTACCCACGAGTTGCTCCTGTTTGATCACGATACTCCCTGTCTCTTTTGAAAAGAGAACATTTACGTAGATCTAGAAAGAATGACGAAAGAATCCCACCTGTCTTTTCTACTTCTCGAGAAGAAAAAGAAAAGGAAAGGAAGGAGGAAGGAACAAGCAAAGGGGAGAGAGAGGTTGAATGAGTGGGGTGAATAGACAGATACACATATGTAGATCACACAGGTGTGAGGTGTATGTACATCGAGACATCTGGGCATACACCTGAGAAGGAAGAGGAGAGGAGAGAGATAAGCAACATAAGGGCCAAGACATTAAGAGAGAATCTTTCATCTTTCAAAAAGTATGATGAGACTTCCAAGCCTCCACGAAAGAAAAGCAAGAAGAACCAAAAGAAGGAAAATATTCAAATGCATCCACTACAGACAGATAAAAGAAAAGAAACAGCGAAGGCGATAGATAGATAGATTAAAGATAGATAGTCTAGCTATAGGCGGATCAAATCCAGCTGAAAAGAGAAAGAGTGTCTTCAAATATATATGTATATGAATAGATCTCACAGGGTATAATATGTACAGCGTACATACAAGCATGCATATATATACATACACCTGGAGTGTATGCAGAGTGTAGTAGTAGTAGTAGTCGTAGCCGATGATATTTAGGAATCTTCTTCTTCTTCTTGTTGTTCTGTGAGAAGAGAGACGACAGAATTATAGTGACCTCCAGCAGATAAAAGATGCTTATGAAAAGAAAGTCGGAGAGGCTCACGTTGATCTTCTTCTTCATCTTCTTCTTCTTCCTTCCTCGCTTGTTTACCTGCCCCTCCGTTTGCAAATTCTTCTCCCTACGAGAAAAAAGAAAAGAACGGGAGAAGAAAACTAGTTCTCTCTCAGTTGGTTCTGTATATCTTCCGAAGCGCTTCTGTTCTTCTTCGACGGAAGAATATGAGGTGTATGTACACCACATGACCTTCTCATGTAGATATACGCATACATACACACTCATACATACATACATAGTCATACAAATTCCTAGATAGAGAGATACACACAGACGTCCATAGATGCGCTTGCAAGATGCTCTCTCTCTCTCCTCTATACAAACCTTTGAATAGAGATATCTACTTGCCTTCATCTCTCCATTCTCTCATACATGGATCTATATACATACATATATATATATACATGAGAAGAAGAAGAGATCTCTGTATACACAGCCCAAGGTGCACAGAGGAATATACGTGTATGCGTATGTCTATATCTGTATATATGTAGTACATCTTAAGATAACTGCGGGCGAATATACGTCATCTCACTAGTACGCGGCCTCCAAGCTAGTCGCGGCGTAGATTCTTTCTATCTGTATTTCTCTCTAGACTCTTTCTATCTTTCTTTCTAGACTCTTTCTATCTTTCTCTCTAGACTCTTTCTATCTTTCTCCCTAAACTCTTTCTATCTGTCTTTCTCTCTAGACTCTTTCTATCTGTCTTTCTCTCTAGACTCTTTCTATCTTTCTTTCTAGACTCTTTCTATCTTTCTCCCTAAACTCTTTCTATCTGTCTTTCTCTCTAGACTCTTTCTGTCTTTCTCTCTAGACTCTTTCTATCTTTCTTTCTAAACTCTTTCTATCTTTCTCTCTAGACTCTTTCTGTCTTTCACTCTGTCTATAGTCGGTCGTCTTCAGTCTTGCCTACTCGTGGCTGGTAGGTATGTCTCTCCCTCTATCAATGAGCTCTGAGGGGGGGCAATCTAGACAGACCCCTCGCTTAATGATCTAGACCTCTAGACACGCAGGCGGGGTGTGCTTTAGAGTTGATAAGAAGCAGACAGGGAGGAAAAGGAGCTACTTGCTGACGTGACGAATGACAAAAAGAGAGAGAGAGATCTACCTACAGAGAGATGTGAAGGCTCAACAGAAAGGCCTTTGCATAAAAAGTCTTCCTAAGAATCGAGAAGAAGAAGAACAGACGTCACCTAAATACATTTCTTCAGGACTCTAAAGAGAAAGAAAGAAAGAAAGAGTGAGAAAGAAAGAAAGAAAGAAGAGAGGCCTTACATAGTGAAGAGGAAGAAAGAGATCTCCGTTCATTTGGTAGACAAGTAGATGACGCTTCAATAGCCGTGCGATGATTTGAAGCTCCAACTCGCCTCTACAGACGGAGAAAAGAGACAAAAGGAAACCCAACAGAGAAACTCACAGAGAAAGAAAGCGGTATTGGTTCAAGATTTGAAAGAGAAAGAAAGATTTGAAAGAGAAAGAGAAGAGAAGAATGAATAGCTCGACAATTGCCATCAGCTTCCAGAATGAGGAGGATGGAAAACAGCAAAGCCTGGTGGTCATTCATAAGAAAAGAAGAAGAAGAAGTCTCTTCATCTTTTCTTTCTCTCTTTCTTGAAGGGAGACAGATAGAGGATGAAAGAGACAGAAATGACTTGGTACGATCAAGCGCAGAGAATCGAAGAGAAGGAAAG
>NW_027155565.1:0-828 GCF_002600585.1 Cystoisospora suis | reverse complement strand
AGAAAGAGAGAGAGAAAGAGAGAAAGAGAGAGAGAGAGAGAGAGAGAGAGAGAGCTCACCCCCACTCTGCGGTATGTCGGAGTTTTTCACAGTAAGCTGAGAAGCCTGCAAAACAAAGAAGAAAAGAAAAGAAAAGAAAAGAAGGGGAGAAAGAAAAGAAGGGGAGAAAGAAAACAAACCAAGGAGGAAAGAATGAAAGAAAATAGTACAGTCATTCATACCTCTCCCTGATATATCAGAGGAAAAGAGAAGAAAAGATGAGCCCGCTCCCCAATAAAGAGGAGAAGAAGAAGAAAGAGGCTTTATTCATTACACCCCAGGTAGAGGCATGTATGTGAGGTCCCTAGGTCTACCCCTATCCCCTAGATAGAAGAGAGAAAGAAGGAAAGAGAAGAATGTCTATCCCGTAAGTGGAGAAAGAAGCTCCTTTTCTCCTCAAGAAACAAAACAATAGAAACAAGACAGAAGAGACGAGGGAACGACAGAGAGAAGGAGAAAGAAAGAAAGAAAGAAAGAGTGAGAGAGAAAGAGTGAGAAAGAGAGAGAGAAAGAGTGAGAAAGAAGAGTCACCTTCATCTGATTGAGCTGAGTAATCTAGGAAAGGCTGGAAATTATCCCTGTGTTCTTCAAGAAAAGAGGCCACTCGATCACGGAGTGTATCTACACTCCAAGACTCAGGATGGCGAACGGTCAGAAGAGATAAACCCTCATATTTATCTTCGTCTTCTTCCTCCTCTCCTTCTTTCTTTCTACGTCTTGGACAGGGAGAATTCTCGAGAGATAACTGATGGCATACAGCCCTGAAGATGGCATTTCTCGAAGAGAAAG
>NW_027155564.1:729-849 GCF_002600585.1 Cystoisospora suis | reverse complement strand
GGAAAGCCGGAAGTTAGGCTAAACGGCTCCTAGAGGAACCTAATAAAGACAAATGAAAAGGAAAAGACCTTTTAAGTACGCTAGGCGCAATAAGCAAGGAGTAGCACTAGGTTCTACGAT
>NW_027155564.1:0-134 GCF_002600585.1 Cystoisospora suis | reverse complement strand
AGAAGAATGATTGTGCAATAGAGAACTTTCCTTGTGTGAGAACCTGTACATTACGGCACCTAGGGGTGCCTCATGCGATTTAATCGCTCATTGGTCCAAGAGTTGGGTGAGAGAGCCCACGGAACGTCCGGGAT
>NW_027155563.1:6545-14443 GCF_002600585.1 Cystoisospora suis | reverse complement strand
GAGACAGAGAGAGAGGGGAAAAGGATGTGTGTGTGGGTAGAAGAAGACTAAAGCAGAAGAGCAACACAACTTCTACAAGATCATCGACGAAAATCTCCCTAGATAACCTTCACCACAAACCATCTAAAAGGATCTATCTTTGATTTATCTACCTTCAATCTATCTTCCTTCTACCTCTCTCTCTATGCTTAATCGTCTGTCTATCTCTCTGTCTACGTATCTCTGAATGTGCGTGGAGAGGATGGCTATGTGCCAGTGTCTCTACATCGTGTATCTGTCTGCTTCTTTGACTTTTTTCTCTTCTCTTCTTTTCCAGCCCAGTCACGTCCTTGTTCTCTTTCTTCTTCTTCTCTTGTCTGTGTTCTTTCTCACTCTTTCTTTCTTTCAGGGAGTTTTGAATGGCATGCCTAGGAGCGCCTTGAATTTTATAGTCATGTTCTTTCAGTATGCAGGTCTCTCTGACTGGGAGGCCTCTTTCACTGTCTCCGCTAGCTGGCTAGCTGCCATGCTTGTAGCCCCGTTTGTGGGGTGTCTAGGAGATGCAGTCCATCGTCGTTATCCGAATAAAGGGCGACCTGTGATGGCTCAGTCAGCTATTCTAATAAGGTCGTTTCTCATGTTTGTGATACTGTCTTGCATTCCGAAGAAGAGAGAAAGTTTTCTCTTGTTTCTCTTCGTTTCTTCTCTCATTGGACTTATGGCTGGATGGCCCGGTGTAGGGGTGAATCGACCCATCCTCACGGAGATCGTTCTCCCCAAGCATCGAGCTACTGTCTTCAGCTTAGTAAGAAAAAGAAAAAGAACAAAGATTCGAGGAGACAGTGTTAGGGAAGATCAAAGAAAGAGATAGGCGAAAATTAGATAGATAGATAGATTAAAGATTGAAGATAGATTAAAGGTAGGTAGTGGATGTTCGTGTAGGGGCGTGGGAGGTGGAGTGAGGGCTTTTGCGGTTGCTTGTGTCTTTTTCGGAGAAATTTCTTTTCTATATCAATTGCTTGGCTCCTCTTTCGTCTTCAGACTTCTTCTGCTCTGTAGCGTGTGGAATCTCTTTTAGCGATGAGAAAGAAAAAGAGAGAGAGAGAGAGAGATAGGAAAGATCGGATAGGGAAGGTGTCCATAGTTGTATGAGAGGTAGTAGGTTCAAGTGACGTTTCTTTAAATACATCTACACATTTTCATCTTCTTCTTCTTTCTCCTCTTCGTCTTACACATGGGGGGATGCTCGAGAGACTTCGATCTTGTCTCTTCCTTGATCTCCCTAAGTCTTCCCTCTGTCTCTCTCCTTCTCTTCGTATCCATCCATCTATCTTTCTTTCTTTCCGCCCATCTCCTTCTCTATTCATCTTTCTTTTTCTCTCTTTCTTTCTTTTCTTTTCTTTTCCTTTGTAGTTTTCTACAATGGAGGGAGTGGGCTCCGCCTTACTAGGGTCTCCTGTCGTGGGGCTGCTCGCGCAGAAAGTGTTTGGATACAGCCAGCCTTTAAAGAAATCTTCGCATTCTCATCGTTCTTCTTCTACTTCTTCTCCTCCTCCTCCTTCGCCATCTGATGCCTCTTCTTCTTCTTTCTCGAGTCAAAGGGAGACAGATGAGAAGAATGCAGAGGCTCTGTCGTTAGCTTTGATCTGTACGACTGTAGGGCCGTGGATCCTCTCTGTCGGGGTGTATTTTCTTCTTCACTGTACATACACCGCAGACCGTCAGGCAGCAGCCCTTGCAGCGAGGAAGCTCGAGGAAGAAGATGAAAGACAAGAAGAAGAAGAAAGAAGAAAAAGGAGGGAAGAAGAAGAAGAAGCGAGGGTGGTGGATCTTGAAGGGCAGCATAGGCATCAAGATGAGATAGTCGAGAAAGAAGAGGATGATGAAGAGGAAGAAGAAGAAAGAGATAAGAAAACTCGCCTAGAAAGAAAACATAAGAGAGTTGTCTACAGTTAAGCACAGAAGGAAGAGGATGAGAAGAAGAAGAAGAAAGAGAAGAGAAGAGAAGATTCGAGCTCGTTGGCTAGTTAGCTAGATAGATACGAAGGTCAATCGATGAAAGCGGGTAGAAAAAAGTCAAAATCTCCACAGAGAGAGTATTCTTTTTTCTCCCTCTTCTTCTTCTTTTCTGTCTTTCTCGTTGTTTTCTCTCTTCTCTTTCGGCTTGGATCTTTTCTCTTAAGATTGGACGTTGACAGGAGAGTGCCTCTCTTGTAAGATCTGGAGGTCTTTCTTACTTATCTTTCTGTGTAAAAGTCAAAAGAAGAAGAAGAAGCGAAACGTTTCTGCTTATCACTTGTGAAAGATCAATTCTTAGACATGAGGGTGTAAATAAATAGATAGAGATATCGGGGCTATCGAGGTATTTTCTAGATTAGCTAGATCAACTCGCAGGCATCGACGTTTAGATCACGAAAATGTCAGAGAAGAATGGCGACGCCTCTTCTTCTCATCTTCATTCATCTCTCATATCTCTACATGTATGTGCATATTTATAGATATATGTATGTGTACATGTATATAGATGTGTATGTATGACCCTGCGATACAGGGAGAGGAAGAGGGGAGAGATAGGTGTATAGATTAGGCGTGTATGGTATGATGGAGAGTCTCTACAAGCACTTACAGATGGACTTGCGTAGGTATTCTATCTGTATATATCTAATGTTTGAAATATCTATGTATAATACACAGGTCTATATCTCTCTTTATATAGTTGTGGCAGGCTCTATGTGTAGGTTTGCCCGGCGTCGATTTTTCTCCTCTTCTCATTTTCTCTTCTTTTCTTCGATCAAGATGGTCTTTCTCGATCGATCGGGTAAAAGAAAGACACGCCAGGCACACATAGAGAGAGAGATCTATTGCAGATGATATATCGGGCTAAATTGATAGGTACATTGAAGGTAGAGAGATAGATCAAAGATGCATAGATAGATAGATAGATCACTGATACATAGGTAGATAGCTAGATAGATCAAAACTCAAAGATAGATAGATTATCGATATTTATATAGATTAAAGATAGGTAGATTGATACCTGTATAGAGAGGAAGGATGGGTTGTTTCTTAGACTGATAGATATAGAGATAGAGAAGTCTTCCTCTTCTTCTTGGGGCTCTTTTCTTTTCAAGCAAGTTTTCTCTCTCGTCCTCTCACGGCCTAGGTCGTCATTCGAGCATGCATGCGTGCATGCATGCAATTAACTAATTTTTTATTCAATAAACAAATCAATCAGCTTATCAAAGAAAGAAAGAAAGAGAAGGGGAAGTTTTGCATGAAAATTTCGACGAGAGAGAGGGAGAGAAAAAGAAACAGAGCATTTGACTTACATCGGTATGCCTTGGCTCTGTCTCTCATGTTTCGCTTCTTCTTTTCTTTCTTCAAAGGTTCTTTCTTTCCTCTAATTGTCTGCCCCACCTTCAAGCTATCTCTTTTTACTCTCCTAGGGACTGCTCGATCACACCGCCTGCCAATTCCTCTTGTTTCTTTTGTTCATCTCTCTCTTTATTTCTTTCTCTCTTTCTTTCTTTCTCTCTTTCGCTATGTCTACAATACGCATAGACTCGCGCAGGCCATCAGTTAGCTATAGATGTCTTGTGGGGTGTCTACCTAGTTCGTGTATTGCCTCACCGGCTTATATACGGAGAAGAACGTAGATATGCAAACAGTTATCTTCTTTTCAAACGAAAAAAGAAATTTTGGAATCTGAGAAGAAGAGGAAGAAAGAAGAAAAAACTTTCTTTCTTTTCATTATGAACAGGCGCCGCAATCCTACCTAAGTGTATGAACGGTGTACAGAGATCTGTGTAGGGTGTATGTACACCTCGTTCTCATGTTTTTCTTGAGCAAAATGAACAAACAGAAGAGAGAGAGAAGACGCCCGAGATTCTGTCTGATCTATCGACATTTTTCGTTGCTGAGAGATCGAAAGAGTAGAAAATGAGAGAGAGAAAGAGATGAGAGAATTCATTACATTTATGGAAGAATGAGAGACTTTGATCATACATCTATGAAAGAAAAGGCTCTTGTGTTGCTACGGGGCTCCTCCCATTAGGATGGACATAGATCAAAGCAAGCTTAAGAAAAGGAGATTCGTCGTTAGTTGGATTTATACATGTATGTATTAGTGCGTATTGCGTCTACCTTTGTACGCATCATTCATACATACGTACAGAGAATGAATGGATACATAGGTAAATCATTCATAGAGGCAGTGTAGGTAGATACATAGATACAACGAAGTGTATATACAGCAAGAAACGAAGTGTGACAAAAGTTTTATTTTTCCTTTTTGGCATGCAATTCGAGATCTGATCGTGAGTGCGCGATCCTTATTCTCCTCTAGATCATTTTTACTTTCTACAAGGGAGGGCTTCTCTTCTTTATCTCCTTTGCGTGGCACCTCATCTTCCACGTACACATGTCCCTTCTGTACATACGGAGAGATACACATAGAGAGATAAATCTAAGTAGGAATGTATATACCATGTATGCATCTCTTTCTATACATAGGCACATACATGTTCATTATTTTCGTGCACGTCCATGGATACTCGTAAATAGTCATACATGGATACATACATGTAGACACATACGCATACATGTCGTCCATACACAGTAGTCATATTCATACATACATGTACATACATATATACATATATAGCTGTCGATACACTTTTCCATACATCTTTCTATTGATACACTTCAGTGTATGTATGAGAAGACAGTCGTACGCAGCTCCTTTGCGTGTTTCAGCAATTCTATGAGACACATAGAGAGAAGTCTTTCTCAATGTCAAGACCCACCTGCTTCTACCCCTATCTATACAGAAGTACGCCGATCTCAATCTGTCGTTCTCTCATACAAAGGGATCATCAAAAGAAGAAGATGAGGAGTGAGAAGGTGCACGGACAAGAAGAAGAAGAAAAGAGAAAACTTGGACTGAGAAAGAAGAGCCGAGAAGAGAAAGAGTGAGGAGCTAATCCGATCTCCAACTGGGGGCTACGCAAAACAGGCTAGGTAGTCAACATACACGCAAATACACATACAGAGTCATACTCCAAGGAATCTACCTATCTATCTCTATATATGTATATACTGATATACAAATATGTATGCATACATGTATAGAGAGCATGCATGGGTGTGGTCGGGGTTTGTGTGTGGGTGTATGTACACAGAGTGATGGATGAGAAGAATTGGTATTCGATGTCTTTTTGTCGTAGACACCCTCAGTCTTCATATAGCTAGCGTTCGTGTCTACAGCCACGCTAGCCGTTGTGTGCCTAGCCTCTTGGAAATTTTTCCCCTTGGATAAGAAAGGAAGGACGGATACTAGAGAAAGAAGAAGAAATGAGCGAAAACTACACGAAAAGATGGAGAAAAAACATCTCCAGAGCGAGAGGGTTATGAGTTTGATTGGCTTGGGCGCCTTATATACGGAGATCTGGAGAGAATGAGACGGCTAGGAGTAGACAGACTATCCCAGGCGTTTCTTCTCGAAGTTTAATTAGTTAGGCTGACAAGCACAAGTAGTAGCCATAACATCTCACCTGTATCTCTATCGTACGCTCTTCCGAGTGTATCTATCTGTACATCTCCATAGAGATAAAGACCTTACGATATGCATACATACAGACATACAAATCCTCCTACCCTGCTGTAGCTACTATGATCTTACCTGTCTACACATATATATGTACATGTACTGTGTATCCTTGTCTGTATATATAGAGATGAATAGATAGATACTTGCCTTTAGATAGCTGCGCGTTATGACACTCCATCCGTTACTACCTCTTTCGTTAAGCGATCTCCGATCCCACTTTATATATGTATATATCTACATATATGTCGATATATATATATATATACACCTATGTATAGAGAGACTACTACGTGTATAACGATCTATAGAATATTTACGTCGACTTCATGTGGATCTAGGTACTGTAAGTGTATTTATATGCGTATATGCATGTGTCGTGTAGGTGTAGAGACACGTAAGGTATGTAGACGTCCTTGTAGGTGGAGATAGGCCAGAGTAATAATGCGGTGGAGAGAGAAGAAGAAAGGAAAAAGAAAGAAGAGAAGAAAAAGAAGAAAGCAGAATTGAAGCGAAGGAGGAAAAGAGGAATTCTAGAGGAACAACTCGGGACTCACTCAAATGGAGAGGACAAGGAAGACGAGAGTCTCTCTCTGTATATCTCTCTCTTCTTTTACTCCTTGTCTCCTCACATCATTATATTCTCTTTCTCTCTCTATGGATTTATCTCTAGATATCTAGAAGAAATTGTCTCATACGAAATGTCGAGAGAAAGAAAGCTTTACTCTTATCTACCAGGGACAGGGAGGGGCCGCGGGAGAAACAGAAAGAAGCAAGAATTCTCGCATCTCTCTCTCTTCTTTCTTTTCTCTCTAACTCTCTATCAGTCTCTCTCTCTGTCTCTCAGACCCTCCATCTATCCATCTGACTACCTCTACCTCTCTTCCATGTATCTATCTATTTATCTCTTTATCGATCTATCTAGCTATCTTTCATCTATCTTTCTCTGTGGATCTTCTTCGTCTTCACGTGGAGTACTAGGTGTCGACACAAAAGAAGGCGACAGGAGATAGATTCTTCTTCTCTAAAAGGAAGAGAAAGACGAGAGAAAGAAAAGAAAGAAAAGAACGAAGGAAAAAGAAAGTAGGTAAAGAATCGACAGAGTGTGAAGAGCAGCAGTGGAGGGCTTCTCTCTCTCACTTGCCTCGTCTCGTAGAGAAGAAAGAAAGATAGCAACGACGACACACTAGCTTCTTCTTCTTCTTTCTCTTCTTTCGCTTTCTCTCCTTTCTTTCTTTCTTTTTCTCCTTCTTCACTTTTCCTCTCATGGAGATTTGCTTCTCTTTCTTTTATCTCTTGCCATCTCTCTATTGTCTCTTTACATAGACAGCCAACTTTCTATCTCTTCTTCTCTTTCTTCCTTTCTTCTTTCTTTCTCTCTTTCTCTCTCTCTCTTTTCTATTTTATCTCTTTTCTTCTTTTGCTTCCTCTGGAAGTCCCTCTCTCTTTTCTCACCTTCCTTCTTGAGGCAGAAGAGAAGGTCTTCTTGTTCACTTGCTTCTTTTCTCCGCTTCATTCATGTCTGAGAGAAGCTCTTCCTTGTCTGTTCTTTGAGGGAGAAATAGATCAACATAGGATAAGCTCTCTTCTCTTCTTGCTTCCTTCTTTCTATCTTTCTTTCTTTCTTCATTTCTCCCTTCATTCAGAGAGAGGCTTGCTGTATGTACACTTCCGTTAACTTTTCTCTCCAAGCCTTCTTCTTTTCATTCAGCCGAGAATCCAAACATCTTCTTCTTTTTCCCATTGTGTGTATCTTTTTCTTCTTTTTCTCTCCCTTTTCTCTCTTCTCAATTGTCTCTCTACGTCTGTCTCTTCTTCTTCTTCTTCTTCTCTCTTCTATCACGGTTGCCCTTTTCTTCTTCCTCGATTCCTTATCTCTACATGCGTCTCCGTCGCTCGCTATTTCTCTGTAGAAGAAAGAAATGTCTTCTATCTTCCCTCCTTTCTTTCTCTCTTTCTTTCTCTCTTTCTCTTTCTTTTTTATGTGACTGAGAGGTCGACTCTCTTCTTTCTCTTCTCCCGGTATACTTTGCGATAAGCAGGGGAATTGCCATCGATCTATCGCCGAGCAAAACGGTCTTTCTCTGGCTTAGAGTTCTGAAGAAGACGACAAAGACAGAAAGCCCAGAGAAAGAAGAACTTCCGGCGATAATGTATAGGATAAGAAGGTTGACAAAGAATGTCTTCCTCCTCGTCTTTATGAGAGAATGAAGGGAAGGGAAGAAGGTGTCTGTCTCGTCCACTCTCCTCCCTCTTCCCTTTTCTCTTCTTTTCTCTCCATCTCTTCTCTTCGTCTTCTTCTTCTGCTTCTTCT
>NW_027155563.1:6377-6502 GCF_002600585.1 Cystoisospora suis | reverse complement strand
CCTCTCTCTCTCTCTTTCCTTCCACACTCAAGCTTGATCACGAAGCTAAAGAAGAAGAAGAAGCGATAGAAAAGCGAAGAGGAAAGTCAAGGGAAGACAACGGAGAAGAGAAGAGAAGAAGAAAA
>NW_027155563.1:0-6080 GCF_002600585.1 Cystoisospora suis | reverse complement strand
TCTTCCTCCTCTTTCTCTTTCTTTTCTTCTCTCGGCTTTTGTCTGCTCCTTCTCCTCCGTCTTTTTATCTTGTTTCCTTGATAGAGAGAAAGAGAGGAACGTCCTGTAGATTCATTCGAGATCTTCCTTTTCTTCTCCTTCTCCCTCCTGTTCTTTTGTCTTTCTTGCTGCTTCGTGAGGTCAAGAAAGGGAGAGGTAGAAGGAGCTTGGAAAATAGGGAGAAGAAGAAGAGAATATGCCTGTCAAGGCAGAGAAGGAGAAAGATGGGGAGGTGGTGATGGGGGGGGGGGTATCTCTTCAATCAGAATTCGCTTCTTAAGACGACGTGTCAAGACGATTACTATGTGGCACCCTTCTCATCTTTTCTTCTTCTTTTTCTTTTCGTAGTCATCCATTCTTCTTCCTCTTCTTAGTCAAGTCGGTCTCTTCGTTTCTCTTTTTTCTTCTTTTCTGTTGTGTATGAAAGAGACTTTCCTTCAGAACAATCGAAACCCCTTTCATCAAAATTCTCTTCTTTTTCTTCCTCCTTTCTTTCATTTTAAAACACCATCTTTCTTCTTCTTCTTCCTCGTCTCTCATTGTATTCATCATGGAGTCTCACTCTTCTTCTTCTTCTTCCTCTTCTTCCTCCTCTTCTTCTGCCTCAAAGGTGTCGACTCGAAAGAAGAGCTTTTTCTCTTTTACTTCTCCTCGAACGCCTTCACGAAGTCTCAATGTGTCTACTTCAGCCTGTGTCTCTCCTGCTTCTTCTTCTTCTCAGCTCTTCGTCTCTAAGCCTGTCTTACATCCATCGTCTTCTTCTCCCTTAGGTCTCTCTTCCTCTCCTCCTCCTCCTCCTGTCCGTCTCTTTCATCAACAGAAGATAGCTTGGCAGGTCTTGTTTCTTCTCCATCCCCAGAAGGCGTGGAACTCTTATGATTAGCATAGCCAAGGATGACAGAAGGAGGGCTACCCGGTCGAGATAGATGAACGATAGGGGGGGGAAGATGAGATGGCGACGGAGAGGGAGATGAAGAAGACATTCTCTCTTCTTCTCTTTCCCTTCTATCCCTCTCTGTTCTTCCTTCCTGTCTTGTTCCTACAAGATCTTCTGCTTCTTCTTCGTCTTGTCCACCCCCCCCTGGACTTCTTCCTTTCCGTGAAATTTTCAAGATGCCATGGGGAACACCATGACTCCTTCCTGGAGGTACAGGAGATCGTATAACGCCTTTCTTCTCTCCTTTTCTTTCTCGTTCTTCTTCTCCTCCTCCTCCCGCACCCATCTTCCTCTCACCTGTCATCCTTCCCCCCTGTGTAACGTGACTTTCACCATTCTCTGTAGACTTCTCTCCTTTCCGTAGGTCTCCTGTCGCCACTGCTGCCGCTGGGCTTCCTCGAGGGGTAGGATGGCGAGGATGAAGATTATGCTGATCTGTCTCTTCTTCTTCGTCAGGAAAGTTGCGTGGTGAGTGGTCTCCTCCAGAGGGAGAGAAAGCCCGGCTTGAACGAGAAAGATCCGACCCTCGTCGATGGCGATGAGTCAAATGAAGAAAGCTCTGCATGCGCTGTGCTACACGACCATGCTGAAGAAAAGTGGGGCGACACAGAGAGGGAGAAGGATGCCAAAGAAAGAACGAAAGAATGAGAGGATAAGAGAAAGAAAGAGACAAAGAAAGAAAGAGAGATCTTATAACGAGATCTAAGCACACAAAAAAGTACTCCTAGGAATGGAGATAGTAGTAGGGCAATAGGCAGGGGGTTTATGTGACGAAGAAAGCCTGTAAGAATGGAGAATCGTCTATAGTAGCTGGAGGGTTGAAAGCCTACAGAGACCCAAGCAAGTCGAGCTGTTTTGCATACACCTATAGAGATCCCCTATACCGGCATCATACAGCCTCGTGATACGACTGGCTCAGCATCTGTCTATACACATACATACACCCCTAAATACAAGTGTCTTTCCTGTATTCAAAGAAAAGAGTCGAGCCGTCACCAAATTGTTCTGTAGTGCGGGAGTAGATCTCCTCCCCCCTTTTACACGGGTGTGTTGTTTGTCTTTCTTTCTACCCCTTTCTTCTTCTTTTCTTCTTCTCTCCCCACTCCTTCTCTATTGGCATGTCGAAAGGAAACCTCTCTCTAACAACCTCAAGAATGCAAGGATCTATCGTAACTGCTGTCAAACCTCTTTATCGACTCTCTCCCTGTCTTTCTCTACCAGATAGAAGAGAAAGAGAAGTTCCTCACCTTTTTTCTCTTCTTCTTTCTTTCAAGGTCCTCGGCTGCACTTCCGGTTAAGTCCTTCGGAAAGATAAGTGTGGCATCTGTATCAAGTCTCCCCGCAAGTCTTCCTCCATCGTCTTCATCTTCATCTGAATCTTTCTCAGATCTTCCTCCCGGGGAATGAAGAGCTCCTCTATCTAATTGCGGCATATCACGTAGAAGATCACGTTGTTCTTCTTCTTCTCCTTCTTCTCCCCCATCTAATCCTGATACATCCCGCCCGCCGCCTTCTCTATATCCGCTAGGACCTTCTTTCTCACGTCTTTTCGCATGCTCATCTTTTCCGTCTCTTTGCTCTTCTCCTCCTCCTCCTGCCTTTCTTCCTCTCTCTCCTCCTTCTCCTTCGAGACGGCTCTTCGATTTTCGTAACAACGCCCCTGCAGAACGACTCCGACTCCACGAAGGATGATGATCCTTCTCACCAGCTCTCCTTCTCTTCTTCTTCTCTCCTATTTCCTTCTCATCTTGCGAAGCTCTCTCAGAGACATCTTCGTCTTCTCCTTCTCGCCTTCCAAAGGAATAGGGAGATGTCTGTCGACGCTTCTGACTTACCTGTTTCGCATCATCGTCATCCTGACGGAAGAGAGGTAAAGTGGGTTGTCGCTTTCTTGCTTTTCTTCGTAGAAAGCCTACGACGCCTCTAGGAAATAGAGCCGCGCCAGGGGCCCACCATCCTTTCATTCCTTCTCTTTCTTCTCCAAGTTCACGCGTATTCGAAGACATATATCGCTTGCCTTTTCTTCCTTTTTGATCTCCTACTCCTCCTCCTCCGTCTCCTCTATCCATCATGTCAGGGGTTATCACATCAGCTCCTGCACTCCCACCGACGCCACCTACAAGGATAGCTCGACCTCCAGCAGCGCCCCCTTTAGAACGGCCTGCCAACATACGTGAACTTGCAAGACGATACAAAGGAAGCTTTGTCTTCGGGTCTTCCCCTGCTAAGACAACTTCGATAGGTTCTCCTGCCTCATACAGATCCCGATCATGATACTGATAACGGCGATGAGAAGTAGAGATGGTCCCATTGTGTTGCCGAAGAGCCAGATCTTCTTCTTCTTCGTCTTCTCCTCCTCCTCCGTCGTCTTCAGAGAGAGCAGCAGCAGCATCGACACGATGAGCCGTCCCTGATTCTTGTTGTGTATATCGAGAATATCGACTACTGTCTCCTTTCCCCCCTCCTCCTGAAGTTGTATGCGTTCCTTTCTTTCCATAAAAACGTCCAACACTACGTGCAAGTCCTCCTGCGACCTTTCCTTTCTTCTTGAGACTTCTCGGCTGCTGCGAACTTCCCCCCCCTGCAACGAGCTGAGAATCCTGAGACAGAGGGGGATGACGATGCGCATGTCGATGATCAACGGCTACTCCCCCTCCTCCTGCGATGACGGCTGCGCTTCCTTCTCCCCCTTTGGCTGAGAGTAACCCAGCTGGACCTGACGCAGTCAAAGAACTCGCAGCATAAACACCCCCGCCACCGCCACCTGGTTGCTGTTCCTCTTCCTCCTCCTCTTCATCCTCCTCATCTTCATCTTCCTCTTCTTCATCTCCTTCATCGTCTTCAGGGGCGAGACGCCGTCCCCCTCTTCCTACGGCTGATTTCGCATCGGCTGTCGTTGCATGCTCAATAAGGCGAAGATTGAACTTGGGGTCGAAAGCTGACGAAGTCCCTACTATGCCCCCTCCACCAGATAGCTCAGGCTTCAGTCCTTGAGACAGAGCTGCTAATGTATGAGCGTGCTTCTCCTAAAAGACATGAAAAGAAAAACCACAAAGAAAGACAACATACGCAAAAATGGGATCACGATACATATATATATATATATATAGTCGCGGCGGTCGCACACCTATCTTGCTGTCTCCTTCGCTCTCGGTCTCTTTCTCTCTCTGTCTGTCTATGCATCTATGCTTGACCACGTGGTAAGTAAAGCCAGCAGCCTCCGTTGTTCTCGAACTGAGAAGAGGTCTGACGTAAGTTCGTCCTCGTCTACGTCCTCCGTGTGAAGAAAGGAAAACATCTCCAGATACACGCACAGAGAGAAAGAAACACATGAAGAAGACGTCGAGTGTCATCTTCCTAGCTTCTTCCATTCAGCATACACATATAAGCTTACATACACGCACACACTTGTTGTATGAAGACGACAGAGCGATCTATTCACACTACCTACATACATGCACATATACATATAGATAGAGAGAGAGACAGAAGCGCGAGACAGATAGATGGCTACGCACGCACTGCCCATGTCTCCAAAGATGTGTTTCTCTCCTCTTTCTTCTTTTCTTTCCTTCACCTTTTGGTAGTCTTTGATGAGCAACTCCGCGGCATCTTCATCTTCTCCGCGGGATAGGCTCGCTACCCTCACCCCCTGCGGTCGGCCCGGTGGAGGTGCTGAGACTCCTGGGCCCTTCTCTGCTGAGCCTACGCCTGTAGCTGCACTGATCACTATAGAAGGATGAGAGCTCACACCTCCACCCCCACTTGGAAGATGTACAGGAGCAATAGGAGCCGACTGCTGCTTTGGATGTGGCGGTCGAGACGAATCCTTCGTCTTATCTTCTCCCTCCCCTGTTCCTTGTTCTTCTCCCATACGATTTGAAGTCTGTAGAGCAGGATGATTCTTCATACCAGAAGAAGAAGCAGAGGAGACTAATCTCATCTGAGGAGAGGACGAAGAGGAGACCTCGCCCCCTCCCCCTTTGGTAGGAGGTGTAGAAGAATAGGGATCGCCTCCGCCTTGGCTACTCCGACTTCCTAGGCCACTTTCCTGTCGAACCTCTCCTGTTTTACCTTGTGCGAAAACACCAGATGGAGATGGGAGAGAGAAATGGGCATGAGCGTCATGAGCGACAAGCCCTCTTTGATCAAGAGGAGAAATCTGAGCTGAAGAAATTCTTCTTCTCTCTTGTTCTCCTCCCTTGTTCCCGTCACCTCCTCCCCTGGCACTTCCACCTACATCATTCAACTCACGTTCATCTCCCCCAAGGTGTCCGTCTCCTTCACCACGTCCTTCTATGGGTGCTGCCTTGCCTCGAGGAGATTTCATAGCAGACTTCATAGGCGACGAGTGCGATTGACTTATTGCAGAGAGATTCCCTTCAGGTGAGACGCCATGTGTCTCATCCCCCCGTCCTTCTCTTCCTCCTTTGTACCCATCACCTGCCCCCATCGTCGAGTAAGATGAGACCTGCTGTTGCTGCGGCTGTATCGACAGGGGTGAGCCGACTCTTCTACTTGCATCTACCATGAGACCTTCGTCATTCATATCAACCCGTCCTCCTGTCTTTCTCCATCTCCCTTCTTCTTCTCCTGCAGC
This sequence comes from Cystoisospora suis, assembly GCF_002600585.1. Lineage (NCBI taxonomy): Eukaryota > Apicomplexa > Conoidasida > Eucoccidiorida > Sarcocystidae > Cystoisospora > Cystoisospora suis. Next base: position 504 of record NW_027155563.1, on the reverse strand, counting down.
GAAAGGTTCAGGAGACATCTGTCTCCCAGCCATTTCATAACCTTCTTCGTAGCCATGCTGAGGGCGAGGCTCGCCTCCTCCTTCTCTTCGACCTCCATCAGCAAGATGAGAAGGCTTGAGAACGGCCGTATCCATCCGCTTCATCACAGTCATAGATGGGCCTACCGAGAAAGATGTAGGGACAACCCATGTATTGAAGCATGCTGTATGTAAACAACTAAATGCTACACTAATGTCCGGAGCTTTCAAGTTCAAGTTTCCTAGCCGATCAACTTTCCTCCATCCCAAAACCGGGACAACTTTATCCGCGTACACGAGAACATCCGTGCCTGAAAGACAAGGGAAAACAAGACAGAAAAAAGAAACAACTTGCGCAACCGTAACCTTTCTACACAGTTGACTGAAGGGATGGAGGTGTATGTACACCGGGTGGATGGAGGTGGAGGTGTATGTACACCGGGTGGATGGAGGTGGAGGTGTATGTACACCGGGTGGATGGAGGTG
>NW_027155562.1:12259-12555 GCF_002600585.1 Cystoisospora suis | reverse complement strand
ACATACAGCCAATCTTCCATGTATCTTACTCCTCATCTCTATATATGCACAAGACATCTATTCATATATGCAGTCATACCTCCGCATGTACGTGAGGGAGAGGCGATCATATGGTTGCTATAAATGCTTATGCGTAGAAAAGAAGGGCGGATATTTTTTCCTTCTTTCCGCGAGGAGATCTTCTTCTTCTTTCTATACACGGGCATTCTCTCACTTACGATATGTGAACTTCTTAGTGATTTCTGAAGATCATTTCTCTTCGTCGTGTTTAGTGAGTCTTGTTCACCCCCCCCCCC
>NW_027155562.1:2656-12196 GCF_002600585.1 Cystoisospora suis | reverse complement strand
TAGATAGATCAAAGCTTCTTGCCAGTTCCCTACCAGGGGAAGTGTAAAGGTGCAAGGAGAGAAGAGAGAAGACGAAGAGGAGTCTCCCGAGGAGGATGAGGAAGAAGAAGAAGACAATTTTTCATTTGAGAGAAAAGACGAGGAAGAAGAAGTTAAATGGCATAGACGTTTAGATGAGTTAAGACGGAGAGAAAGAAGGAGAGATCCTGCATTTTGAGTGAGATGTGAATAAGAAGATCCTTCTATATACAAAGAAAGAAGAAGAAGAAAATAGCAATGAGAATGAGAAAAGAAAGAAAAATCCAAATCCTTCTCCATTACGAGTCTCTTCTGGACAGTAGCAATACTTTCTTACTCACTTTATACTTCCAAATCTTCTGCTCTTTCTTCTTTCTCTTCTCTGATAGGTCCTTTCCCAATTCCTATTCGTGATAAGTATCTTATCTCTTCTGTTTATTCTTATCAGTCCCTTCATAACCTAGCATGCTTAGTGGTGTTCGTATGGGGGGTCTCGCAAACACCTGCCTCATCACTTTCCTCACTCGAGTCTGCAACAAGATAAGACTCTTCTTCTCTTCAGACTTGTTCTCCTATCTGCTTCCCCCCTTTGCATATCCTTCCTATTCCTCGGCTTCCTATTCCCCTTCTTCTACCTACCTCCTGATCGATGTCGTTTGCTTATTCTTATTGACGGACTTCTCTCTTCGAGAAGAGAAGAACAGCTCAGTCTTGTCTTACTCTCTGTATGGGGACCTACACACTGAGGCCACTCTCTTTCATGAAGACTTTTCTCATGTTCTTTCCGGCAGTCTCTTTCTCTCTTCTTCTTTTTCTTCTTTTCTTTGGTAAGGCACTGCTAGTCAACTTCATTTCTTCTTTTTCTTTTGGTGTATATGAATCGTATGGAGAGATGAAGAGCAGTCTCAGTCACCCTAGCACCAGTAGGAAGAAGAGAGGTCGACCCTCATTCTACTCTTGCCATGGATGAGAGAAGTACGTCAAGTTCGTGAGAGAGAGATGTCCTCCAGGTATCTTATCCTCTCTTCTTTCTTTCTCTCTTCTTATGGTTTGCTCTTCTTGCTCAGCCCATTCAAGACTCCCTCCTTCTGTACATTCATTCGCCCCTTCATTCATTCTTTCCCTGTCTAGTCCTTCTCATGTCTTTTCTCCTACTGTTTCTTCCTTCTTTTCTTGTGTTTATCGTTTTCATTGTCGTTCTTTCTCTTCTTCTTACCTTGAGGTTTTCTTTTCTTTTCATCGGCGTCATGTCGATTGCTGTCCCGCTCATCTTGGTGTAGCGCGACTCCCCCTTCCTTTCCTCCTCCTCCTCCTCCTCCTTCGGCGCCCCCTCCTTGAAGGAGTGTACGTACACTGCGATTTTGAATGACAGAGAGAGAGAGAAGGAAGGGATAGCCTGTGTCTAGAGAAGGGAGAGACGGATGAGATCGATGGAACCCGTAAGGGACAAGATATTCTTGAAGATAAAGAGACGCCCATAGTAAGGTCCCATCGTCTCCAGGATCCAGTTGGACTTCATTGTAGAAGTAAAGAGAGGAAGAAGAAGAGAATGGATGCTGGCGATGTAGAGATGAAGATGCAGGTACAGATAAACTTCCATTCTCAAAGATCTCTTTCAAACTGAAGGTGACATATCTTTCTTCTTCTTCTACTTCCTCTTCTTCTTCTTCGAAAGATCCCGATGGATTCACAAGGTTCTGTTGAGAGGGCGACATGTTTCGAGGAAGATCAAGAGGAGGCTTGACGTCTTTCTTTTCTGCTTCTTCATCCTCGCCATGTGAAGAAGAAGAAGAAAATGAAGAAGGAGATTGAGAAAGAGGCGGGAGAGAAGAGAAAGAAACACGCCGATCCGTTTTTCTCGGTTGCCTTGAAGCATCCCCACTTGAGAGGTCTTCTCTACTATCCAACATACAAACAGGGGTACGTAAGCGTATGGAGGGGGATGTCCTTATAGTGTTAGATGAAGGGGGGGGGGATGAAGAGACATGGACGAGATTCTTTCCTTCATCTTTCTTCTGTCTTCTGTAAGTGTTCATCTTCGTGCTATATTCTTTCATAGGTATGATTACTAGATACAGCTCGCCGATATGACAAAGAAAATCCGAGACTTCATCTAAACTCCCAAAGACTTTACATGTATAACGATCAAAGAAAGAGGAAGGAGATTGTTCTTCTCTTTCCTCCTCTTCTTCTTCTTCCCCGATCTTCTTCTTCTTCTCTTCATTATCTTCATTTACCTCACCGCATCTCTTGAGAAGCTTATGAAGCTTACATACAAAATAACCTGATGCTGTCGAAGACAAATCATCGAGAACCCCCTCAACTTCTGATAGCCGAACACGGCATGATCTTTTTCTTCTTGGTCTTATCTCCTTTCTGTTCTTTTTCTTCTTATACTCAATCTCTTCTCCTTCTTCTCTCTCATTCACCTCCTCTTCTTGTCGTTGTTGCCCTTGTTTAGTCTTCTTCTTTTCTCCTTCTTCCTCTTCATCTTCTTCTTTCTCCCTCTCTCTGCGACTTGAATGATAATTATCTCCATCTTCATTCTCTAGTGCATTATGTGAAGGAAGTACAACAATCTTCGCCTTGAATTGGAGTGAAACAAATACACAGGGAATCCCTCGCTCGTAGTAGAGAGGCTCACTCGACAACTCAGCCATAGTGATATAGACGGAGAAAAAGAAGGAAGAACGTCCCTGCCTTCAGACTCTCGAGAAGAGAGAGGGAGGAAAAAGAAATTTGTCTTTCTCTTTGTGAACTTCTCTTTCATTTCACTTCGTATCGAGAAAGGGAGAAGGACCACATACAGGCAAAGCCAAGCGAGACCAACACCTTAGACATATGGCGATCTGAAGTTTGCATGCATGCATCAGCAAGGCGGAGGCATACGCATACATATATACCCACAGATACTCATGTATAGCTTTACACAAACATATATAAAAATAAAATTTAGATAGATAGATATATATGTATAGGTAGATATAAGTAAGCGGAGAGGATGGATGAAAGTTTTGTAGGGGCTGAAAGGAAGAAGGGAAACTGAGGGTGTCCGGGGAGTGATATGAAAATGAAGAAGAATGAGGAGACAGAGGGAAGATTCTTCCTTCCGTGTTATCCTCTTAGCGTATTCAGAATGGAGACGTGTGTGTACTTCAAGAGAAAGATGACCTGAGAAATCGATTCACGCTTCAGTTGGACGGCATCGATTGTCTAGCTTGGAGAAGGACGGAAAGTGGAAGACTCAGGGAAAGAGTAGAGACATCAGTAAAAGAGAAAGGGCAGAGAGAAAGAGAAAAAGGTAAGAGAGAGAGAAAATAATACATACGCCAAGATGGGCTGTCGATTACATGTTTCTTCGTGAAAAGAAAGGCGAGTAGTATGATGGCTGAGATGTGGAAGGGGAAGAGTAAAGAACAAGTTCATTGAGACCCCGAAGCTCTCCTTCTTTTTCGCTTTAGGTGGCAGAAAGATCTCTGGTTTGTAATCTTTGTAGAATACACCTGAATGCAAAGACTTTTCTTTTCGAAGAGAATATCCATCATCATTGCGGCGGCGCTCATGAGCCAGGGTAGGTCCGAGAACAGAGAAAGTGCAATGAGGAGTCATGAGATGTGCAGAAGATGAAGAAAAGAAAGTGGGAAAGAAAAGAAGGAGAAACTCCGGAAAGGCTTTGTCCTTTCTTTCTTTTCATCCATCACTTCCTGGAACACCTATAGAAGGTAGGAGGAAAGCTCACTTTGGTGTATACATATCTACCTTTGTGGGTCCGTACAGGGACACCTCCTTGAGAATGAACAGACCAAGCGTAGTAAAAAAAGAAAACCTTGCTTTATCCACAAAGAAGCAACGCTTGAGCGGGCCGCTGTGGGTGAGAAAAAGGAGAAAGATTCTGAAAGGCAACCGGCGCAGAAGCGAGAAAGTTACAGGGTGACAGAAGAAAGAAAAAGCCAGCCAAATGAGATGAAGATTGTGGTACACTACTGGAGGCTGACGTACTCCTCGTGCAGGGGGGAGAGGTACAGCTGCACTACGGTTAGGGGCACACCTGTGGTGTACGTAGAGGTACACTTGGGGTGTATGTGCAGGTACACTTGGGGTGTATTTACAGCGGAGACGACGAGAAACAGTCACAAAACAGTACATAGGTAGGCTACGCCTTTTCAATGTGACAATGGAAAGGAGGGAATTCCTGATATTCTGTTTTTTCTCTCTGCTTTTCCTGTGACCGCTCTCAAAGATCTCTTTTTCTTCAGTTGAGATGACCGGGCCAGCACACCGCATGCGTCTTCCCCTCTCCTCCTCTCGGAGAGAAGAAAGAGAGAATTGTCATTCTCGGGAGAAAGACAAGCAAAGGGTATGAATTAGTCTTCTTATTAGCAGTTTTTTCTAGAGAAAACGGCGCAGTGACCGAAGAGATTACAGAGGATTTTCTCTCCCGCTGTCTCGTGACTTTACACCCATGCGTTGAGAAGTGACAAACGCGGACCACAGACAAAGAAAGAAAAACGGCGGAAAAGAGAAAACTCCGTTCTCCACTAGCAGAAAACCAAAAGAAGAGAAAATCGAGCCTAGGAGGGAATGCATTTCTCCACTCGGCAATGCCGCTTCTTTTACTATTCACTCCCACTCCCCCCCAAGGTGAAGACAAGGAAGGGGGAAGACGTAGAGCGAGTTAGCCAGTCAAAGCAGCTTGCTGTCGTCGCGGTTGCCGCTGTCTTGAGAGCCGTCTTGTTCTTCCCCTTGCATTCAGATGAGTCAAGACATCGATGATTATTTCTGCACTTCCTTAGACTGCAAAAGGCTGACTCTCCTGTCTCCTTTGGTTTTTATTTGTCCACCCCACGTTCAAGAAAGGGGACGGTTTGAAAGAGATGAAACAAGACAAACACAGCGTTGACACAAGACTGAAGACGAAGCCAGGACGACAAAAATCAGAGCGGTGGTGCAAAGCAAAGTGCTCTTTCATCCGGTCTCTCAGAAGTTTCTGAGAGAAAAGAGGATGGCTCTTTGCTGAAGCATGCCTTAGGTCGAAGTTCTCTTTTAGTCTTGGGCCTGTCGGCTCGATCCAGCTACGAGGGACAAGTGCCGCAGCGGGTCTAGACAGCTCAGGCAAAAGGAGGTACGTATGTTACGTCTTTCTTGTTCTTGTCATCGGTGCAGCTCATAACTCTCTTCTATATTCATGAATGTCTTCTTCTTCTGTGTTTGTCCGCATCGCTAGTTTGTCATTCACAAGGAGAATCTGTCCATCCTTTCCTTCTGATACCCCACAGACGACACTCCTTTCAACGTACCCGATGTTCACTCGTCTCCAACACACATAAGAGGCTTTCCTTTTTCTTTGCTAATGATCTGTCCGCAGATAATACCACGTACAGTCCTTCTCTATGTCTTTCAACGACCGGGAGCAAAAGATAGACAGGACACGGGATAGCTAACTAGCTAGCAAGTGCGGCGTATTCACAACGACCCTAGTTTTTCTTCCCTTCTACACCCTGACGATTGTAGGGGGCGGCTTTCGCGTCTTTCTTTCGGAGTCTTCCTATCCTCCTCTGTCTCTCACATTTTCTTAGTGTCCCCGTCAGTTTTGATCTCTGCTTTTACAGTGAAGCATTCACTGCTGCGCCACGTTCTATTTATCAATGCCTCTCTGCGAGTCAGTGTCTTTCTCTTCGGTCTATAGGAGTGAGAGAATCTCGACTCCATGAAGATCTCCTTATTCCTTTCATCACACAAAAAGGCCACCTGAGGCCCTAATGCCTATGTATGTCTTTTGCAGGAGAATCTCTCTTACCCGATTCAGAACAACATACAACGCAACAGAATCGAGCAGAGTATTATCTCGAAAGGGATAGAAAGTGGACGGGAAAGAAAGAAGGGGGGAACTTATGGCTGGGGGTGTATTCTCGGTTTATAGTTTTCTTTCTTGGTGAAACAGACCCAAACACAAGTGTATACAAAGGGCCCTCGTCGTTTGTCAACATGATGCATACGGAGATCTTCGGTCCACTTTCCTTTCCCCTACCGGGTGCCTTCTTCTTCTCTTCATCATCTAGACATCGTAATCTCTCTCGTACGCGTCTCTCTTCTTCCCTATTATGGATGTCCTGTTTATTCCTTATCCTTTTCCTTCGACGTGGAGATTCTTCCACACACAATGCAAACCCTATGGCGAAGGTGTCTAGCATCCTCCTTGCCACTGGATATGATCTCTCAACAGGAGATTCATCCTCGTACCAATCTATCTCAGAGCATCGATCAACAGCAGCAGATCCATCGTCACCCCGCCATTATTCTACACCATCTGATGATCCATCATCCGTCACCAACGATTCAAATGACGAAGATGAAGACCAAAGAGAAGAAAGCTTTTCTTCTTTCCTATCAACAAGTTATTCTCAGGGCCTCAGAGCCCAAGCAGGCCTGATACCTTCGCCACCTCCTCCAGCACCTGCGATTCTTTCTCCTCCTGCTACGCCTCGATCTTTAAGTCTCTCTCCTCTTGCTACTCCTGTAGCGATTCCTCATACATGGGCTACCTGGATGGGTTCAGGCGATAGACGCGGAAGGAACGAGCTTTCGGGATATGTTCAGGGAGTTGCTGGATTCGGCACTCGGGGTTCTGCAGACCGTGGGGCTGTCACCCTTATAGAAGAAGCCGTTCCCGAAGGTACTCTGATGAATATACGTATTCTATCAAGTGATGGCTCGAGAATCCAAGGACCGATCGGAGGTCAAGGAGCAAGCAGTGATGCTGATGTTCTTCTACTGCGAAGAGGCCCTGTCCTCGGTTCAGGAACGCAGTCTGTCACGGTCGGAGGAGATTTCGTTGAACCGGCAGGATCTCCGGCATCCGACGGAGAAGAGAGCGAAGAAGAGGCAAGGTCGGAGGGGAGCGGACAGAAGTCGTCCTCGAGAGGTAACAGAAGACGTAGAGGCCCTTGTCATTCCAGGACAGTCCGTCAGGCTTCCGCTGTAACATTCGTAGTCACGAAACAGGTGGGACCTCCTAAGCCTTCATGGGGGAAATTTCCCCTATCAAACCCACGTGAGCTCCAAGATCATGTAGTTCGTCTCCAAGGAGTTCAAGCAAGACTAGTCGAGATCGCCCGAAGACACGGTGGAAGTGACGTATTGATGAATACGTACGGCATGGTCCTACCTCGCATCATAGGAAAGCTTGAAGGGTATCCAGAGGGGATGCATAAGCTAGGAACAGGTCGTAGAAGACGGCATCTGCTCAACGTCGTGACGGTTCTCCCCAGGCTAAGTGGATCTCTTCTAATGCTACACGACCGTAGTAGACGAATGACACCTCTCGCCAGGGTGTATGTAGTCAAAGCCCTAATCAGGCTAGCGGGTCATCTTTCTCTTCTTGACCTTGTGCATCGAGATCTCTCCCTTGCCAGCATTCTTCTCGATGATCTAGGACGGATGTATTTTTCAGGATTTCAGTATGTGAAGCACAAGGATGAGACTTATCTGTGCAAAGATGTTGTGTCCGCACACCTGGTCGAGCCGTATCTAGCTGTATGTAAGCTGAGGTTCCCTGAGCATCCTGTGACAGCTCACCGTTCTTCTGATGCATGGATGCTGGGAATGATTCTTTTCACGTGGATGTGCCATGAGCTTCCTTTCAGTGGAATGATATATGACATGATGCATGAAGATAGCCGCGCTCAGATTAATACACAGGTTCTCGCAGCATTATATGATCCTTCTATAGCATCAACTGAGAATCGTAACCGATCGTATCCAGCTCCTGTCGATTGGAACAGATGTGTGGAAATTGACATGGGGCAATTCCCGTTAGTTAAAGATGCTATACAAGGTCTTCTTGATATGAATCCCGAGACCCGGTCCAAGCCGTATGATATGATCACTACTCATCCGCTCTTCCTTGCTGAACAACCTTAGACGGCACCATGTCTACATAGGGGACGGTGCTGAAGGGCTTCGATGCACTTCTTTCGTCGTTTCAGGAAGTCGCCGTGTCTTCGTTCGCAATTTGATGGGAGAAAAATAGTCTGAAGGGACGGGTGGATCGACGCCGAGCGGAAGCGTGAAGGTGATTTTTGTTATTCTAGGAAGGAATATAGTCAATCTATTTTTCATCCTGTCTGTCACCTCTCTTGACTGAAAGGGACGTGAACAGCGGGGGGAAGAAAGAGAGAATGTGTGTTTCCTCCAGGCACCAGGACTGGAGCAAACAGGGAGGTGTACATACCTGCCTACTAAGTGATCATATCTCCGAGATGCATGCGCGGTGTACGAGTGTGCGAAGAAGAGTACATAGGTACTGAGTGTGGGTATGGATACTGTATAGACGAGATGCATGCGTCAAGCGAGAGTCGTATATTTTTTTGTTGTTGTGCTAAGCGGAAGAATGAAAGAATCGTCGACAGGACATAGTCTTCTCTTTCCGAGGAGAATTTATTTTACTCACTTCTTTTTCCATACTCAGGCAACTTCTGCTGAGATAGTCCGGTCTGTTCAGACATCCAGATGGAATCTTTCTGAAGTCGTCGCTCGGATTGTGTTGACCGCTTGAGGCTGCTTCTGCTCGATGAGTGAATGCTGGTTTATATCGAGATTGAAGAAGTCTTCCTTTCTTTTCATGAAGAGACAGAGTGGTCTGTAGTACTCTGTCTACGCATGCAATATAGATAGGTATAGACGCTGCATGAAACACAGTCTTCACTACAGTAAGCTCCTGAGGCATCCAGTATTGCTGTTGTAAGAGTATGTAGATTTTCAGAGGCTTCCAAAGAACGAGACGTTCTTTCTTTTCTCTAGTCGAGGCGAGTCGCGATCAGTCGATTTGGTTTGTTGGCACCTATCTAATAAGGAGACTAGGCAGCCGAGTGAGGCGAGCAGATTGAAAGTATTTTCTTGAGTATCATTCTTCGGATTCTGAGAGAATGCAGAGACTTAGCCGCCTGGACAGCAGTTCGGACAAAACGGACGTTGGTAATCTGGGTCTGCCTCCTGCAGGTCCATACTTTCGGACGTTACATTAAGGTTCAACACTGTCTAGGATTGGGGTACCTACCTTTGGCGTGACAGAATGTCGACGGCGTCCCCTGGTGCGGTCCGACAGTCTCTGTGAGAGTTGGGCCACGTACTAAAAGACAGGAGCTGTTAGCTGCAACGACGTAAACTGACGGCCGCACGTGGGTTTCTGTCCGCGGCTTGAGAGTATTGTCTTTCGGTTACGAGAACTACGCCGTGAATTTGCGTTGGCTTTCGTTCACGGAAAACTGAGGGTCGATTTCCACACACACGGAGCCGTTCTGCACGTACAGCGTTAGTTCATTCTCTAGCCAAATCTTCGGACATCAAGAACTTCCCCTTTCCTACCCTTTCCCCCTCGCTCATCCTTCAGCCCTGATGCCTTCGAGAGCGCCCGGGAAACAGCCATTGCTCCCGAGAGAATCCGGTACCCAGGCTGGATCCTCAGGGTCCATAGATTCCCATTGGAAGCGTCTGCGGTGGTAACCCGCAGCACACCCGTGTAGC
>NW_027155562.1:2517-2650 GCF_002600585.1 Cystoisospora suis | reverse complement strand
AGAGCGGGGCGAACGGGGGACGGCGAGAAGAAAGGGGAGTGCCCGTTTTTCAGATCCCCCTGGGGACGTGTTGACGTGTTTGCATCTAATGTGAACCTGAACTGCCTGCGCTACCCGGTAAATTCTGTGACTT
>NW_027155562.1:0-1922 GCF_002600585.1 Cystoisospora suis | reverse complement strand
CATGTGTGAGAGAGGAAAACGCTGAGCCATGTGAGAGAGAAAACGCTGAGCCATGTGTGAGAAAGAAAACGCTGAGCCATGTGTGAGAAGAAAACGCTGAGCGTTGTGTGAGAGGGAAAGCTGAGCTTTGCGTGAGAGGGAGAGCTGAGCTTTGTGTGAGGGGCAAAGCTGAGCTTTGTGTGAGAGAGAAAGCCGAGCTTTGTGTGAGAATTAAAGCCGAGCTTTGGGTGAGAGAGAAAGCTGATTTTTGTGTGAGAGAGAAAGCTGAGCTCGGCGTGAGAGAGAAAGCTGAGATTGGCATGAGAGAGAAAGCTAAGCTTTGCGGGAGAGAGAAAGCTCAGCGTTGCGTAAGGGAAAAAGCTAAGCTTTACGTAGGAGAGACAACCGCGACAGGCGAAAGTAAAGTTGAGTGGAGCAACGCAACGAAAGTTGAAGGGAGCAGAGGAGAGAGAGCTGAGTTGCGTAAAAGAGATAGAGTTAAACGGTGTATAGGCGAGACAGTGGAGCGTGGTAAAGGAGAGAGAATCGAGTCGCGTACCCGAAAGAGAGTTGAGTTGGGTAGAGATGAGAGAGCCGAGTTGTATAAAGGAGCGAGAGTTGAGTTAGGTAAAGAAGAGAGAGTTGAGGCGTGTGAAGTAAAGAGAGTGGAGTTGCGTAAAAGAGAGAGAGCGAAAGGGAGTAACGAAGAGAGAGTTAACCCAAAGAAAGGAGAAACAGCCGCAGCAGGTGGAAATGAGAAAACTAGTTTAGGCTCAAAAGAGCGTGGAAGGAGATACGGTGGGCTGAGACGCAGGAGGATAAACGGGAAAGAGCAGAAGGCGCCACCCGCAAGAGGGCAGCGGGCACCACGTAATAAAAGAGGGCTTGCGCAGTGCGCTAGGGGATGTCGAGAGAAACGAACGAAGAAGGGTGGTGTAATGCGGGGGAAAGGAAGCTGCGGTCAAGAGGAGAGTGTAAAGGGGAAAGGAAAATATACAAAGTGGAGCGCAAGGCGTAACTTAGATAAAGAAGTGTGCAGCAATCGCACGTTAACAAGAAGTGTTCGCAAGAAAACACAAATAGGGGAGCCACGAATAACGAAAGGAACACGGGGGAGCAACATAATCGAGGAGAGAAGAAAAAATAAAGACACAGGAAGGAAGAGAAGGTCGCAAGGAAAGAGCAGAGGAAATACCGAGGAAAGGGGAACAGCCGGTGCAGCGCAAAGGAGAAAGCGTAACAGGGCACGCAGGAGGCTACTGGAAGTTCGGCAGAGCACAGCAGTAAGAAAACGACTGAAGACGGTGTGCGCAATGCAAGTGGGGGAAAGCCGCAAGCCTGAAAACAAAAGGAAAAGGACAGGAGTAAGAATGGGGGGCGAACACGCTGCAGAAGACAAAAGACGCCAAGCCGGAGGAAGAACTACCGTTACGCCAGGTAAAGATTAACAAGGTATCCGCAACGGCACTACTGGATTCTGGAGCAGTGAAAAGCTTCATTCGAAGAGAAATCTGTAGGTTGGCAGGGTTACAAGAAGAGAAGCTAGCCCGGGAGCAACAGTTTGTATGCGCAAATGGAAAGAGGCTGCGCGTGACACACCAAGCAAAGAGAGTACCCGTGCAGATAGGAGCGAACGTGTTTCAGCTAGATTTGCTAATTGCCGATGCGTCGCAGGAATTGCTGTTAGGGTATGATTTCCTGAAGAAGTACGTGCGGGGATGGAACCCGGAGAGCAGCGATCTAAACTTCCACCAAGGGGAACAAACAACAGGAGAGCAGGAAGGAGTGGAGCCGGTAAAGGTAACTGAGCCGGTAAGGGCGCAGCCAGAAGAAGAGGAGGTCAAGAAGTTAACGTGGACACAAGAGCCAGGGAAGAGAATGCCAAAGGAAGTTTTGAAGGCTAAGAGAGAGCAGGATCGGATTCCTTTTCGGAAAGCAAGCGC
>NW_027155561.1:33517-33993 GCF_002600585.1 Cystoisospora suis | reverse complement strand
TCATCTTAGTCGTGTGACAGCTAGCGTTTAAAGATCGGTATCTGGCGCACCTGTATTCTCTGACACACGGGACCGCAAACTAGTGTGCTCTGAGCGGGGCCGTGGTTTGGCACCGACGACCAAGCGACCGCGTTTTGCGTGAAAAGAAACGGTACCCAAGGATGACTACAAAGCACTGGTCCGAGCCTGAGCCGGGAAGCCAAAGTTGCTTAGGACGAGCGAGAGTCGACACAAGCTCGACTGAAACCTCATCAGAAGGAACACTAGGGTCTGGACAGGCGCTCTTGCACTGTTCCTGCCATTCACAGATCTGGTCGTTGAGCCCGGCAATATACGGAGACACGCACAACTCGGATCCGAGAAAGAAAAAAAGTTTGACGGGACCGTGCCGAGCTTTGATGCTCGGTCAGCGGCCTGCCCCGGGTTACCGAACAACCTCACACCACGTGGGTCGCCTCGGAGAGCAGATCTTAGTT
>NW_027155561.1:29769-33095 GCF_002600585.1 Cystoisospora suis | reverse complement strand
GCAGAGGACTGTTGGGTGTGTGGGAGAAACAAGTACCCGAGATGGCGATGTCCAGCGCACGCGACGGGCACGCGGCGGCCGACCCGGAGCATCCGGCTTTCCAGCCCTTCGGCATGCACCGTGAGAATTCTTGGAGAAGCTTTTCTGAAGAGGACAGTTCCTTGATACACGCTCAATAGGGCAAGTCTCGGAAGATAGGAGAGGAAGGCCGCAGAGGAGACTGTCGCGTGCTGTTAAAAGGCGGAGTGCCAAACCCTGTCGAAGAAGACGAGGCTTGGCACGTCTCCGGACACTGATTCCAGACTCGATCTTCGCTGCGTGCCAAGCTTGTGGCCAGCTACTCCGAACCCCGCGTTACTCATGAAAGCTCCCCCCCCCCGATTTGCCCTGTCCGCTCGAAACAATCGTATCACTGCACAGCGCGCGCGCGAAACACTACTTGCCAAACTACCAGCTCGGGAAAACACAGATGCCGAAGTACGATCGTCAGCGTGCTGCCCCCGACAGGCTATTAACAGTCGGCCGAGCTCCCTACAGATCGCAATCGGCGCAGTTGAACTGAACTGACCTGTAAATAGTCCCCATCATTTCTGGAGTACTCTTCATACTTCATACGCGACACTGTTCTCGTGTTATGGGCCATTGTGTGCCTGTCTGCTGCGTGAAAGGGAGTAACGGCCTCCATCATTTCCCTTACTAGAGGAAATTGCATCCCCCCGGCCTTGGCACGGTGGCGGCCACGGAGCAGCCCTTGTGTTTTAGCAGTATCTTTTTCCCTGCCAGCGGCCAAGCGATCCTACTTGGACCGTCTTTCACTCCGGACACGGTACTATCGACGACTCTAGACAGGCTACGCACTTGCCGCTCATCTTTGGGCCACGCCTGACCTCAGGCTCCACGCGAGATCCTAGTCTTAGTATATAAGTACTCAGGTCGGCGGGAGTTATTTTGCGGAAGCTGCAGCTCGCAACGCCAGCTCTCCGTCCTCGTACTTTTCACTTTTCCACACAGCAGCAACCAGAGTGACTACTTGCTTCGGCCGGTCTTGGTTCCTGACCATCCTGCCCTGACTGCCGGCCAATATCTCGTCGACGGCAGGCCGGGACCGTGGAGCTCGTGCGGAGGCTACCCCAACCTTACTGTCTTGCACCTCTGGAGCAACCGAGATCGTCAGTCCTTGACTTCGCTGAATAGACCGCGGCTAGGCCAGTTGCGTCCTGCGACATCCCGACGGCAAAGAGTGGAAGATATGAGTAGGGGGAGGGGGGTGACACCTTCCTTCTCGCTTCGAGGCCATCTGTAAGCAAAGCATTAGAAACCCTTTGAGTGCGACGGAAAGACGTCGTCTACAATTGCATGGTGTGTTCCTTACGCAAGAAGCGTAGGCCAGGTAGGGACGTAGTGGTCAACCGGGGGCCAGCCATCCCGGCCGAAAGCAGAGATGCCGTAGCCGTCTCCGGCCGTCGGAAACACGTAACACATTGGCTCTCGTTTCAGACTGCCCAGCCGGCTGCCCTACTAGGCAGGGACGCGGGTTGCCTCGCGGGGCGGCGAGACGGTAGCTGAACAGAAGAATGCTGCAGGGAGGGGTGCGAGAGAGATCTTAAGCCGAAACCCCTTGCAGGGCAGGTGCAAGGGCGGGCTTCCGGCGCCACACTCCCAGCTACAGAAGGCAATAATCGAAGTGGTTGTACGGGATCAAGAAGCCAGCTGCAGGCGTTTTTCGCTGAAAAGTGGCAAAGGAAGCAGCTTGCAGTCGTATTTCCCGATTCGGAGTAGCGACCCAGTCAAGGAATGCGCTGCCAAGCTTAGCAGCACTTGCGGCGTTGCGGACCTGGCGCCCAACACACCACCGCCTACAAGACTGGTCAACTAACTGCGTGGACTCCCATCCTAACCTGTTCCTGGTAATGCTCCAGTATTTAGAGCATTTGCGGCATTACTGTTCTGTGCCGATCCTACAACAGTATTCCCTAAAAAGCCGTGCTACATGACCGGAACTTGGACGGCCATGCCGACTGCACTGGCGGAAATTCCACAGTGGACATTGTCTAAAAAAAAGCACTGTTTACTTGCAATCCAGCTCAGTGTCTTCTTTTCAGCAGGCAGAGCATAGAAGGCAAGGGCGTGTTTATTTCACTTCCGAAAACGAGATTTGGAAAGGAGGACTTCCAATGGCTGCACTTGGGAGAAGCAGGCCTGAAAAACTGTCTAACGTTTTGTCACCAGACGACGGGCAACCAAATGAGTCCATTCGAACTGCAGAACCCTAGCCCAGTAAGGTCTCGGCCGGTTTCCTTGTCACGCCGTATGGAGCTCTGTTCTCTACTAATGGCGAGTGTCGTGATACATGTAGCCTCCGTCCGAAGGTGCCCAGGAAGCTAGTCGTGGTACTGCCAGCGGCTAGGCTGCTTGTTGTCTTGTACACGAGACAGCTCGCCGCTGCCGCAGGAACGCCGGGAAGACGCAAAAAGATGAGCTAGGCGGCCGGATCCCTGCAGTTTTCTCCCTGCGTATCTTTCTTTGTTCCACATTTGCAGACTGCGTCTCTTTAATAGAGGTGAACTGATATCCGTGGCTTCTTTTCTGCTTTCAGAAAAAGAAGGCGGTCAATCGTGAAACAGTTCACCCCCCTCTCCCGCCCACCTCTTCGGGGACATTCTTTTTCTCTTCGAAGCTCTCTCTGGTGTTTTATAAACATTCGTATTTCTGTTGTAGCAAGACATGTCTCGTTTCCTACAAAAACCACGGCGCCTCGCCCCGTTATCTCAAACCAAGTAACCCTTTCAGGGTGAGGGGTTCTTCCATGGTTTCTGCGTGCAGCCTCCGGTGAAAATCTCCTGTCTCGTTATTGGTACACACGTTTTCCTCGACATTTATTTCCTATTTTGCCTCTCTTTCGGATGCTGTGGCAGCTTTCCTTTCTGGATTTCAATCTTGCTGTACTCGGAATTTGGATTTGTAGTGCTGCGATGGAGAACTATGGGGTCAGCTGCTTCCTTCCTGCTTCACTCTACATGTTTTCTTGGATTGGCTGATCTCCGCCTCAAGTTGAAAGAACGGGAGCCAGGTCCCTTTCCCGGGACAAAAACTATTTTCTTTGGCTCTTACTTTGCTCCTTCGCCTTTGTCCTCCTGCGCCGCTTTCTGGCGGCCACGGGCTTAATAGCAGCTCGTGTCCAGCGTCTCCTTTGCTGTACTGGGGGGAAGGGGGAAAAAAGCCCCGGCGAATTTGCTTGTCTTTTACAATAGAGTTCTGTTTCATTTACACAAACTTCACCATGGAGGTAGGAGTAACCAAACTCCGAGCTACGCCTCCAAGCACGC
>NW_027155561.1:0-29721 GCF_002600585.1 Cystoisospora suis | reverse complement strand
GCCTAGAGGAAGAGTGGATACGTTTCACGCATTCAAGCCCCTCTCCGAGAGACAATCAGCCGCCGGCATCTTTCTCCAGTCCTCTGTCGTGGTCTGGTGCCACCTTCCCCCTCCACTTAAGAGACTCAACTGAAACGCAGATACGATATTCTTCAAGCGATACTCCTTTTCGCTTTTGCTGCAACGGAGATGTTTCATGGCAGGCTTTTTCTTGTCAACGATTGGCGGACGGAGAAGTGGGGTGCTGCCCTAAGGAACGCGCAAAGGAGCCTGCCGGCGCTCTTGAACGGGTGCGCACCTTTCGCCAAGCTGGTATAGGTGTTAGTTATCCTTGGAGTCTGCCAGCCTCTACAAAGGTAGAACAGTCCCAAGGCCACAATGCTGTCGAATCTTTTGCCGTGCTACGCGGGAGCACGCGGGTCCCGCATACATCAGAGGAGAGCGTGAACAGGCTTTCTCGTCTTCGAGATCCAAGTGAGGAGAAACTCCTGAAGCATAGAGGGTGTATGCCAAGGTGTAGTAAGCCGTCAGACTCGAGGTCGCCTTTTCCAACCAGGGAGAAATTACAGCGGGACTGCAGAGCTTTCCCCCCTCTCCCTGCCTCCTCTACAAGTAGATTTCTGAGTCATCGGAATGGTGCGTCCCAGTCTTCCACGTCTCTTCTTTTGCCAGGTCAAACGTCACCCCTTGCAGCTGTAGGGGACCTCCGGGGAATCAGGTTTCATGGCACTCCGCCTCACCCGGCCGCGCACTATAACGCTTGTCGGGGGAACGCTGCGCATCCTGTAAAGCCATGGCTTCCCAGTAACAAACATATGGAAGGGGCGGAGCAAATAGAACGGGGACGTGAACAAGGATATACTAGGGCTGACGTCAATATATATCGCACAATGCACAAGGCCTGTTCTCCAGCTCTCTCTCCCAACCTCCAATCAGATGCTACCTCATCCGAAAGAAGATTTCAAGAGTTGAGGATCCATCAACTACTAAAAACTCATGTCATCCCTCGCCGTTCCAACACAGAGACGCCCCACAAGACACGGCAGCATAGCGCTGGGCATGGTGGAGCGAGGCCATCATTTGTACCTGAGTTATACCTGAGAAGTCAGCTGGGAAAATCGATTCCCCGTTTGTCTTCAGACACGACCGCGGCCCATGCCAATCCATTCTTAGACAAGTCTCCTTTCGCGCCGCGCTGGTATCTTTCCTCTGCACATGCGTCTTCTTCGACACCCCCGAACACATATGTTCCTGTGTGCCGGCCCCCTGATAGCCGGATATCTTACCATGGCTTTCGAAAAGGAACTGAGGCCCTACCCCTGAGTCGTAATGCGTTGAAAGGTGTAAAATTGCCGGAGTCGTTCATGCGCCGCTTGCGACAGGCTCCTTACGGTTCAAGTGCAGCGTTGCATAGCAATACTCACCATTCCCTGGAGAACAAACGCAGCGCACATAGTGATTCCCCTTCAGAGGAACGTACTTTTGGTCGCTGTCCGGGTCCACCAGACGATCTTGATGGCTGGCGACGAAAGGAAACGGATATACTGCTGGCATCTCGGCAGAAGACAGACTGTGAAGAAGAGAGCCATTCAGTGCTAAGTGCTCGCCTTTCACTGTCTATGGATTCCGAGCCATTCTCTTGGCGATCAGTGGCATCTCTAGAAGAAACCCGAGGCAGCAGCCGGACGGTCTCTTCTGCTTGTTCTGATGTAAGGTCTTCTCTTAGTGAAGAAGACCGAGTTCGACAGCGTCATAGTTATTCTTCTGGCATATCAGGTGATAGCTTGGTTTCCGACAGGGAGAAAGTTCTTGTAAAGCGAAGTTGTGAGCCGGCTGAAAGCTCCGACAGACAGAGTGCCTGTTCTATCCTTCTAGGTGAATCGGCGTCATCTCAGTTGCGCTCTGGAAAAGACAGTGGCGAACATGGCAAAGAAACGAGTTCAGGCTCCGGGTCAGATTTTGGACGGGGACACGCAGACGAGAGAGGTCAGACAAGTAGACCATATGCAAACCTCTCTTCGCCAAGTAACTCGCCCCTGGATATGAAATCATCACTGGCAGAAGCAAAGGAGAATCGATGGTACACGGATTTCGGAAGACGGCGAAGTAATCTACATTGTTCCGGTGGAGCTACAGACAATATTACCCATCAGCGCCAAGCCGAACCTTCATGGGGCCGCAGCAATGTCCGGTGTACAGAGAAAGGACCAGTGAAATTTTCTCATTCTGATCACCACCAAGTGGCTTGCGAACGCTTCGAAATAGGAGATTATCCAGCACAACCCCACGTTCATGATGACTTCCTACAGTCTCTGTGTCCTACGGGGATGGGCGGAGGGAGGGGCTCTGTGACTTCCTGTGAACGCAACACACTCGCTGCAGGGAAAGCTGGAAGGGGCAGAAGGGACTTCGAGGAAAAGCCCCCGTGTTTGAGGAGTCAGAAGTATACTGACTCAGTTAGTCTGTCTTCCTCGGCTCCAGAACTCTATCCGAGTTCTACTCCACCCCCTGATTCAACTCCTACAAAGGGAAGTACCGCAGAACGTACACGCATCAGCAACGGTCACCGAAGACGCAGCACGGCTAGTGTGGACCTCGATACAGAAGACAACTATACTAACAAGTCTGGTGAACAGCTTTCTCCAAGACTTCTCCTGGATCGGTGTGGATCGTTCGGTTGCCAGAATGGTAATAAAGAGAAACGGTGTCAAGAAGCGAGGGCGGCGAGTCGACTCAGCGTAATTCACGGGGCCACTGGCTGTACTTCCTTAGCCCCTCGGAGGGTAGAGGAAGAGGAAGGAGCAGAGAAAACATTCGGTGAAAAGCAAGTTGTAGAATTTCCGGACTGTGGCCCATTCTATAAGGCGGATGCAAATCTGCAGAAGAATGAAGACCCTTTCAATTCTTTGTCGATACAGCCCACGGGTGTGAAGGAGCTAGTCTCACCCATAAAGGAGAGCGAAGAGGGCAGAGGCTGTTGTGACCGAGACACCATCAAGTTTCTTGTGAAGGAGCAAACGACTGCATCCCGTGTGGAAGACTCAACTGAGTCGCCTAAGCCTAATCGTGATACCTCCGGGAATGACCATGCGAATAGTGTTAATGACTCCCTCCCCCCTTATTCAGCCTTCACGCTACCGCCCTTTCACGCAGGAACTGAAGAAGTAAAAACCAGATCCGGCGCTGATTCGCGATCCGACGAGAAGCAACCAGGTACACCAGCAGTTTGTCTGAAGGAAGCAAGAGAATGGCTGAACCACTCCAGTGGCTCACAGCCTGAGACAGAGGACGGTTTCTCTTCTATTCCACACACGCGGAAGAGGAACAGCAGTGAAGGATTCTTTGGAACACATGGTGGCCAAAGTGCCGATAATCGTGGTGACACAAGCGACGAGGAAAATTCGCTTTCACTTATCTCTACAGAGCTTTTGCTCGGTAATCGAAGAGCGCAACATACCGAAGGCGCCTCAGTATCTTCTATCTTGCCCGCTGGCTCATCGGTGTGGTGCCGATTAGGAGTAGTCAGCGGAGACAGCATTCCCAGATTGCCGAAACAATTTCTTCTCCCCAGTTCTGCGTACGCGATTATCTCACCATCCAGTCATGAGGGGACACATGAAGCTTCAAATCCTTCAGGGGCGAAGCGACTTCGGACTCCAGGTCGGGATACTGCTGCGAGTGAAAGCCCTGAGACCGCGATGCCGTCCGCTTTTCATCCACTAGGAAACCAGAATGGCGAAAGTGAATTTGTTGCTTGGGATCCAGGGACAGCAGTACGTATGTGCGAAAACAATGAAAACCACACCCAGGGAAATCTGACGGAAGAAGTCGAAGAGAAATCTCCCGTCACGTCTCGGGATAGCAGTGTGCGGAGGGAAACTATGGACCAGAAAAGCCAGGTGCTAGGAAAGCGACAGGAGACGAGGGAAATAGAGAACCTCACCACGACAGACGGGTCCGTTGATATTCAAAACAGAGGTACTTTGCCAGGTGGATTAGAAAGCGGTGTTTCTTCTGGGCGCACGACTAAGGCGCAGGCTTGTCCGACTAAGTCTAAGGAAGACACGGAAGCGAAGTTCAACTGCCATGTTTCGTTTACAGGGCTGCTGAGGGACAAGAGCCTTCTGGACGATGAGGGAGATATTTCCCCCCATGACTCCTCGCGGGGCCCTCTCCCAGATGAACACTCTGCATGTATGAAGCCCAGAGTGGGTGAATGGCGTCCACTAGCTTTGCTTTCCTGCAGTATTAGGAATGGTCGTACGGTCCTCAGGTCTAGGGATGAAAGATCGTCGGAGACACAGCTACGCCACGTAAAGAAAGAGAAGAAAAGTTTTCTCAAAACATACACGCGGAGGAGATTTGGGGCAACGACTAAACGTGCCGGCCGGGTGGCCATCGGTGCTAAACAAGGTTACTCTTCTTGGGTTATGTTGTCTTCTGGTACCTCTAGAGGGCGCGCGCCATGTAGTAGTGACCGGGCATCCAAGAAAAAGAAAAAACTTACCAAAGCCTTCACACTGAATCCGTGGGAGGATAGGAGAGGGAGACACGCGCTGGGATCGCCACCAGAACAGCAGGAACCTGGTTTTAGTCGTACAGCTCCTTCCTTTGAGAAGCTTGGAGACTCTATTATCTCTATTCCAAACCACAGTTCCCGGGAGTCTTCGGAAAAATCCGACGACTCCCGGAAAACACCGCCGGAGACTCATTCAGTTACCAGAGGTTGTGGCAATGCGATTTCATCTTCGCCAGATCTTCAGAAAGTCGAACGGGAATGTTCGGGAGATGGGCGTTCTGGAGAGCCGCTGGAAAATATATATACGCGGTCGAATGACGGAGATAGTTCCATGGAAGCACGGAGGTACTGGACGACTGAACTTCTCCCATCAGCTCCCGTTCTCTCTCGTTACCCTTTTTCCACCGATGAAGATAAAATTCAAGGTATACTGCAGAGCAACACAGGAGTTAATCTCATTCCACTTGCTGGCGAAACATCATGTGATGCCTTCCTTGCAGATTCTTCTCCATTATCCATCACATCGCTGTCCGCCTCTCGCCGTCTGTCTTCGTCATCTCCCGAAGGAGTCCACCGCCTTGCATCCGGCTGCCTTTCATTTTCCTCACGCTCGTCTTCTCTCTCGAATAGTGACGTTCCTGCTGAACCTGACTCGGGCACGAGCCGGAGCATCGACGATGTTCGTAAGAGTAAAATATGTGATTCCATAAACAAGAAGCTCAGCCCGTCGCTTCTTAAACTTCTCGTGCGATGTGCTAGCCGAAAGAGCGCCGCCCGACCCAAAGCTCAAGAAACCACCCAAACGGGAACTAATGGCCAGGCGACTGGCACCATCAACAGGTGTAATAAACGGCTTAGCGGGGGCAGTGCTTCTGCAGGTGAAGAACGAGGGGACCATGTATCGTTTGCGGCTACTCAGAACTCTAACGAGGTAAAAACTGAAGAGTGTCTTTCCCCCTCATCATCTCATCTTATCTTCGTTGCCGCTAATCAAAGAGAAATTTCCTGCAGTGTGGAGCATACACAGCTCTCCTTTGCATGCACCCCAGCAGCTTCTTTCCTTTCTCAGGAGCGTCCGGGAGAGCCTGGCCAGGGCCGAGAGAGTTTCGCTGCCAACATGTCAACTTTCGAAGGAACGGGGGAAATCAGCACAAGAAAGGAGACAAACAGTGCAGACAAAGACCTGATCCATCCTCGTTCATCTGTTGACGGGATTAGAACCCATCAAAGAGAGAGACCAAATGGAAGGAAAACTGCCTCGCATTCGTTCAGAAAGAGGAGTAACTCTGCACGTGGGATAGCGAAGAGACGGCCTCAGAAGAGTGGTTTTGAAGCCGGGGAAGGCGGAAAAACCACTAGAAGAGAGGCGCCGCTGCGACGGGCACTACAAGATAGAACGCCAGGGAAAGACACCATCGAAGAAGAGACACTTGAAGAGGAAGACAGTCACTTGAACTCTTCCTGTCTGTTGCACTTGACTCCAACTCTCTCCAGAGTCACTTGTATAAACAGCGAGTCAGATAGTTCGATGATATCCTCAATCGTATTGGGTAAGCCGGTTTCCCCCCAGCAGTTTCCCTGCAGTCGTGCTGTCTCTCACTCTCGTTGCCATCGTCTTCAGCCAGAGACCCCGCGTTCCCCGTCTGCTTTATCGAGACCCGGTTCGTGTCGCTCTTTGGCTCAGTGGGAGGCTCTTTCCATGGACCGATCTTGTTCCTCTCTGAACTCTAGTCACCCCACCAGGCCTAGTCCGTCGGGTCTTCCTCTGGACTCTGTAGCCCTTTGTGTTGGTGCTCCCTCTTCTGGCCTTTCACATCTCGAATGTTTCATTCCGCGTGGTCACTCTCCTTGCCGTTCGGTCTCAGCTCCTCTCTCTCTTGAGTCATCTTCCCCTCGCCGTGGGTGTGGTTCTCACTCACGTGGGCCTGGCCAGTCAAACGAAAAGGTTGAAGACGAAGAGCCTTATGAGAGTCACTGCGGTCAGTGTTGCCATACAAAGACGTCAGTGTTTCGTCAGCCGTGCACTTCCGCACGGTCGAGTCCAAGTTCCTCTCACGATCGTCTTCACCTTCACACGCCAGTCACTTCCTCTTTGGTCACTACGCCTCCGTGCTCCCCTGCTTGCGACCTTTCTTCGTCTTCTCCCCTGTTTCCGTGTCTTCATCCTCCCACTGATCGCCTATCCACTTCCGACTCTCGCCTTTCATTTTCTGCTCCGAGCCCTGAGCATTCTGCCATTCAGGAGCAGCTGCCCGAGCCAGATATTCCCCCCCCGGGCTCGCTAGTCGACGATTGCCCATACTGCCCGATGCCACCTGAATCCCTTTCTTCTCCATTTTCGTCGCTAGCCTCGAAGACAACACCTGAAGCCTTTATCCTTCATCAGGCAGCTACATTGAGAAAGGATCCGACACGGTCTCCGAAACGCAACCCAGACAGCGTACCAAGGAATTCAGAAGCACCTGAAGCAGTGTGCCTGAGCCCTTCCTCGCCTGAAACTTTGACAGCAAATAGCCACCGTGCCTTTTGCCGGAATAACACAGGCTGTGTCACGTCTTCACCGTCATGCGCAAGAGATGGACAGGCGAAAGCAACCAGCGACAATGTATCGCTTGGCGCACGCGAGTCACTGTCAATACTATCCTCGCCCAAACTAGGACAGCGGAGGAGGGTGACAACACCGGATGTGCTGTGGCAATTATCGCCAAGTTTATCTGCCCATGGGGAGTCCTGTGAAAGACAGCAGTCCGCTTTCGATGATCCTTACCCGTCTCCTGGGTGCGACTCGCATTCTGGTGAAGAGA
The DNA here is from genome assembly GCF_002600585.1 of Cystoisospora suis. Classification (NCBI taxonomy): domain Eukaryota; phylum Apicomplexa; class Conoidasida; order Eucoccidiorida; family Sarcocystidae; genus Cystoisospora; species Cystoisospora suis. The sequence goes on along the minus strand of NW_027155561.1, from coordinate 22,398 downwards.
AGCTTATTAGAATTTCTCAACATGACGGGTGGGTCGCGTCTGACTCGGTCCCACTTTCAAGACGATGTGAATCTGGATGTGCCTCGCCTACAGTTCTTCAGTCTCCAATCTGTGGTATATCGGACCAAACTTCTCCGTCTCTTGAAGGGGAACCTACGGCCACCAAGGATGTCTATGACTCCGTCAGTTACAGGCGGGACAGCTTCATGCCCTCGTCGTTTCTGTCATCTCAGGGAGTAGAAAAAAGTGTTCACTCGCATCTACAAGGACACATTGAACCCCCAGACTCTGCCATCCTTTCTCCAACCGAATTAGAGGGAATGAACCATCAAAGTGTGTCTCGGCAAGATTCTTCTGTGTTCGCACCTCAGTCCTCTTCGCATCCGAGTCGTCTTCCGCTTGTAAAGCAGGGCAATGATGGCATTTCCCTTCTGAAAAATGATGACAGCCGTACTAGGACGGCGGCGCCCTTTCCTTTGATGTCTCTGTCTCCCTCGTCTTCTGTTTCAGCCAGAGAGTCTCGCGCACTTTCTACTGCTGAGGAAGAGGGAACGGCAAGAGGGAGGCCCGATGAGTACATTCCCACCACTACGGCGAGCTCAAGCGCGGGTGTGAGGAACGTCAGTCCTAGTAAGCGTCCGTTTTCTTCGCCGGAGCACCTTCAGGGATTCCTACAAGAAGAAAATGGATACACGCACGGTTCTCCGGACTCCCCGACGTATCCTCAACTCTCTTCTCACGATGGTCGTATGGAGTGTACCCCTGTTCGTCCTCTCAGCCGGCATCACTCCTCAGTTTCTTCTTCTTCGGGCTTTTCTGGAGATACTTCGTCGTCTTTTCTTTTGCCTCGGGTTCCTTCTTCTGATTTGTTCCCTCCAAGGTGTACACTCACTCCTTCTCTGCCGCGTACATCATTCACACAGCATCAGGCTGATCCGGCTCGAGTACTCAGTTGCCCGGTGTCGCCCCGGGAGGCTTCATCATATTCCTTCCCTTCGTGTTCTCTCGTCGCGGCTTTGCCTTCGGATCTTCTCCTTCGATCGCATGTGTCCTCTCATTTGCCAAGGTCTTACGATCGTACGTGCCAGCCTCCTCTCCTTTCCACCGCGTCTGCCTTCTGCTCTGGTACTTCTTCACAAGCATCAGTCGTTTCACCTTCGTTCTCTCCTTCCTGCCCTCCCTCGTCTCCTGCTACTTCCGTCGTACCGGAAAACAGAGAAGCGACGAGCTCTCCTACTAGCGGGTCAGGAAAAAATGACAATGGAGAAGAACGGGAAAAAGTCGCATTGGACGTAGTTGAGGGCAAAAACGCACCGGCGTCTTTGACTGAACGACCGCCAGCCCGCGTTCGGGAGGAGACCGCGGTAGAACGCGCAGCAGCCGATGTTTCTGCTGACTTGCCTGAGAATCAGGCGGCACTTGAGGACGTCGATGGAGCGTACGAGGCAACAGAAGGCTCCCGCGACAAATCAGTGGAAGCTTTCTTTTGTTATGTGGTCGATACAATTCGCGGTAGCGACGTGTGTCCTACGATTTCTCTTGCAAAGCGCTTTGCTCTTGAGGCAGCTAATGGAGGGGTTTTAGCTGCCTGGAGAGGAGAGCCGCAGGAGAAGGAGGAAGAAGCAGAGCAAACAACCCCAAGAAGGGGAGATGAAAACACCACTGGGAACAACGGACTGGCCTCACCGGGTTCTCAGGCTCCGTTAATAGGTGATGCTGGGTCACCGGGCACTACCAATGAAGTAAATAGCACGGCTAGAAAAGCAACAGATGAAGAGTCTGTTTGCTCTTCACGCTCAGGAAAAGAAAACGGTTTGCTGCTAAAAGTGATGCCATCGAGGAGATCTGACTCTTGCCCTCAAGTGCCAGTAGACGATGGAAGAAGGGTTAAGGACATTCCTAAGGAAGAGCAGGAACTGGGAAGAACAGAACAAGAGGGCAATCAGACGGCGGCTTTTTGCAGAGATGCGGATCCTGAAGAAAGACGTGAAGAAGACATCCTACCCGTCGAAGGCCGTGCCATGTGCAAAGGAGGCCGAAACCGAACAGCATCTCGGTCTCGCGAGCCTTTGAAAGATCTTTATGGCCTTCCGAACGAAGAAGAACTCCGTAGATCATCGAAGGATGTTACGGTTGCACGCATGTCGACCTTGAGGCTCTGGCGAACGGAGAACCTGAATCTGCGGCCCCGTGTTTGTGGTAGCTCCCGATTACGAAAGAAGAGGGCCACGAAGACTTGGAACCATCCAGAGAAAAGAGAGGATGCTACCGTATGCGACGCAGAAGGAAGGCGGACAGCAGAAGCAGAAGAAGACTTGTTTGTTACGGACCACTCAGGAGAGGGGATTTTTTTCTGTGGTGAAGACGTTAGCTGGTTGGCACCGGAAGAAGGAAAGAGAGAACAGAGGGGTTCTGTAGAGACTGTAGACTACGGGAAACTGGCTGAGCCTACAGGTACACTAGACGGCATAGAGGGCGACCAAGGAAAGAGAGGAGGGAAAGTGACGGAGCTTGCAGAGGAAACGTCGCCGTTGGAGCAAAAGTTCCCGGGAATCACGAAGCATTCAAAAGAACCTATGTCTCATGAAAGGAGAGATGACGGTCATAGCTTCTCTTCTCTCTATGATGACGAGCAAGCAAAGGAACCGGTGGGGAGAAAACTGCAGTCACCAGACTCCAAGACAAAGAGGGAAGATTGCGAAAGAATGGTCGAGGTAGAGGTAGAGGCATTAGAAAGAGAAAGAGAGATGCTCGATGTATTCCTTCGGTCACGGGCACCAACAGAAGAACTCGGAGACAGAGAAAGCAGTGACCAGGGAGCCATAAATGCCAAGAGCCACGAGGAAGAGAAAGGAGACGAGATGGAGAAGGATGATTTCAAGGACGGTGGTGAAGAGGAAACAGAGAATTCAGAAGCCCAAAGAGAAGAAGATGTCAGTGCCGACAAAGGACCTCTACAACGTCGATCGTCCTGCAAGACAGAAGGAATAGCACATCCCCATAGGCCTGAATTCGTTGTTGAAGAAGAAGCGGATTTGAAGGATACTGAGAGCAGGAAAGCGAAGAAAAGCGACAGTAACGCCGGCTGTGAGAGTATGACGTGTGGTGATACGCCCAGCAAGGAGAAGATGCAAAGAGGAAAAAGCAATCCATGGGGTAGCTTGTGCGACTTGCCTAAATCCATTGGGACAGAGTCAGAACTGTTAGATGTCATTAGAATGCTTCTTCTCCGGCATCCAACAGCGGTGTCTAGTGGGCGGCTACCGACATTTTTCGGGGGAAAGGAGCCGAAAGAACAGGATGCTGCAGCACGAAGTGTACTCGCATCACCTGGCGAAGAGACGACTTCGTCGAGGAGAAGCAGAACAGAAGTCGAAGAAACAGAAGAGGAAAGCTCCCTACAGAAACCGGAACTTGAACGGAAGAAACTTGCAGAGTACCAGACCACTCGTTCTAGTTGTCTTACACAGTCACCGGAGCTCTCCCCTCGGTCGGTGCTAAGCGGAAAAGCTTCAGGCGTGGTCACCAGGAGCAGAGACAATGGGGAAAACACTTTGAAAGACTTGATAGCGGTGGGCACTGTCGTCGGTAGAATCACTGAACACCCTGGTCGGAAAGATGCTGTAGGAGAGGGCAAAGGTATGCAGGCTGCAATGAGTGACCAAGGAGATGCCTGTCATGGTGATGAAGGAAAAGCCCTTCTGCAGCAAGAAGACAATAGGCAGCAGCATTCACCAGGCGAAGAGAACATCAGTGGTGTTGTTCGAGCTAAAGAGGAGGAGACCGAGCATTTCAAAGGTGATGAGCAAAACGACGGGAGAATACAAGGGCAAGCGACTAGAAGGATTGTTGCTTGCGAGGTACAAAGTGAAGCGAATGGAAGCCGAAAAAGGCTGGAGAAGAGCAGGGGTGAGCCAATCTTCTCGGAAAAGAGCCTGTCCGAACACAGATCCTTCAGCAAGGACAAGGCGAGCGAACACAAAGAGCCGAAGAGCAGCTTGGGAAACAGTGATGGAAGTCTGCCCTCTCCGATACCGGTTCCTGGGCGAGGCGAACAGGACAACACATCACAATCACCCCGAGAAGACCGTCAAGCACGCAAGACGAGGCCTTTCCTGATCACTCAGAATACTTCAACCGATGAGCTGAATGGACAGCAAGAGGTCCTGGCGCGAACCAATATAGACGAAGAAGAGGCATTGGGGTCTTCAACAGACCCTGATAAAGACATAGCTGCTGGAACACCCAGGACAGAAAGCAAGGGGGAGAAGGCGAGAGAAGCATCGCCAGAGAGCAAACCGGAAAATCACGATGCGAGATGCTCATCTCAGCTAGGGGGTATCGACGAGGGGTCCGTACAGAAAGGGACAAAGCGAAGCGAAGGCTTTGAGGCTGTGTCACAGTCGAGGCTGGCCGAAGAAGTCATTCAAGATGAGAGGAACGATAGTACTTCTACTGGACAAGATAAAGAAGGAGACAGGGTGTGTCACAGGGATGACGTGGCCGAGAAGAACGTACGAACCTCTGCTTCGAGGAACAGAACGCCGTCCCAGGCACCAGAGGAGAAGACACGAGGGAGAGGAAGAAGCTACAAGAAGACCGGCCTTCGTCCTGTTTCCGTGAAGCTGCTTAAGAAACGACTAAACTCTGGTGTTGTTATTGGAGAAGGGGCGAAAAAAGAGGAAAGAGGTAACGATGTTCAAGAGATACGTCAGACAGAACTTTCAGACACCGAGGGAGGGAGCAAGGAGGGCAAAAAAGCCTTACCTGAGAAGCAACACAGAAGCTCTTCTCTCCCCGACAGCGACAGCAACCGCCCAGTGATACACGCTGGAAACAAAAGAGAAGTTAACCAAGCTGCTCTAATGAGAGGAGAGAATGACTTGCCCGTGAAACAGACAGAACAAACAGAATCAGAGATGAAGGAAACTAAAGCGGTCGTGGCGGTGAAAAAGAGAGTCATACGACCACTTCACCGCCGGGATAGTACGAAGTTTCAAAATACTTGCCGGTCGTCTTCCCTTCTTGCAGAGGCGAGACAGGAGAAGAAAGGGGACGAATCTGAAAAGAGAACAAAGGAGAGGCGCTCGTCACTGACAACCACAGATGGCCAGACCTCGCCTGAGACAGCTGAAGACGACCGTGGGAAAGAGCCCGCTACTGAGGCGAATTCTATCGCATCTACTCTCCGACCTAAAGTCCGGAGGAAAGTCAACATGCAGCGCTTGGAAGAGCTTCACTTGCATGTCTTCGAGAAGCAAAAACGAGTACGGGAGCGAGCTGAAGCGGTAAGATTCAAACAGGACTACTTGTTCTTTAGCAGGATTTACACAGTATCTTTTCTTCTCTTGGATGAAACAGTCACGATTCTTTTCTGATCTGTCTGTAGACTCACATATACGTATGGTTACCTACCTGTGCACATGTGGCTAACGCATGCTTACCACACCATTCAAATAGTCCGGGCGACACGAAGGGCAGCGTTCCCTTTCCTAGCTTTGTTTGTTTACTTAGTCTCACCACAATAAAAGCTATCTGCTTCCGTGGACTGCTTGTGATTTGCTTGCGCAGCTGCTGCGAGAGGAGTCCTTACGGATAGAGAAAGAGAAGGAGAGTCTCAAGCCGAAGCCTCCTCCGAAGTAAGCATCTCTTCACACAAATGCAGAGAATCTGACTGTATTACGATGCGATGACAGTCCCACAGCTGAGCTCCCTCTGCCTCTTTCTACTCATGCCGGTAGATGACAAAGCAGGGATTGCCACCCCGAGTGATCCGCGCCGGTTTACGGGAGATCTGTGTTGTAGAAATTCTCTGTAGGAAGCTCCATATTGAAGTGGTTGCTATCATTCCTGTTGCGGTACATGTTGAGTCGAGGGTGTAAAGTAAAGAGCACTCTAGCCAGTGCATCTGTGCCAGCGTTTGCGGTTTCTACGCTGTCGTATCCGAACTGGTACATGCCAAGTTTTCTTCCTTCTGCTTGGCATTGGGGAAAAGTCTTGTCGTCTGTGTGCGTTTGCGCCCGACAAGAAGCATGCGTTATAGCTCTCGGAAGCTCCCAAGGACATGTGTCTGCGATGCAGCATCTGAAAAGAAGGAAGAGGTGAAGTGGACAGTGATGCGTCGCTCAGATTGCCTATATGTGCTTTTTCATTGCTGCTTGTCTTCTGTCCGTCGTTACATTCGCTTCTGTTCTCGTCACTGAGAACTTCCTTTGCCAGGGATTGAGTTTACGAAGTGGTTTTTCTTCTCTTCTTTTCCCTTTAGATTTCACCGGAGCAAGGTGCTTGCTGCTGCCATGAAGAAGTCAAAGGGAGGGAGTTGTCGAAGTCGAAGTGCCTTTCCGGTTTCCAGAAGCCAAGAAGGGTCAAGAAGGTACTCAACTGGGTCTTTCTCCTCAGAGCCTCGTAGTACTTCGCTTGCAGCTGAAGTTATGGCTCCAGTGCATGTCGAGAAAGGGCGACGGCAAGGTGGGGCCATCCCACTTTCAGGAAGTGTGGGGAATGTACCTATGGAGAGAGACAGTGAATCTTTCGACGAAGGGGGAGACCAAGGCAATACGCAGAGAAGGACCAAAGCGGGCTTGTGGTGTCACGGTCGTCGTAGCTCGCTACCGGTACCACAAAAAAGCCAAGGAGCGAAGAATAAGCACACCTCCTCTACAGGAAGCACTGATGAAGACGTGACCAGAACGAATGGCTTCTACGACTTCGAGGAAGGCTCGGAGGATCGATGGAGCGAATTAGAGAGGCTTGTAGACTCTGTTGAAGGGCGGACAGCCCTCTTGGAGTCCGAGGTTATGCGACGTTGCTGCGCTTCTACAAATGACTGTTCTTTCAGTACAGGGTCTCCCCGCCAGTCCCGAATCTCTTCTTCATTGTCATCAGAAGGTAGCTCATTGTCGCGTATTCCTGGCCCAGGTGATACAGTCGAAAGATCAGAACAAGCCCGCACAGACAGGTCTAAGGAGAAGTCAAAAGCCCTTAGACTACTGCAGGAAGTAGAAGACCGTGCCTTTGCGGTAGCGGTAGGGGTCTTGAGAAGCATGGGCGATCAACGGCAGAGTACATCGTCAACTGAGGAGGGCGGTCCAAGCACAACTGCTGAGGGATGCTCGTGGGATGAGATAGAATTCTTTCCGAATGCTTCTGCCCTCCCGTTGTCAAGCCTGAGAGAGTCGCCTGCGTCTGTTATAGCAAAGGACTCTGACGCAGAGGCGAAGGAGCGGATATTCGACGCTAAGAAAGAACGAACGCAGATGGCGAAGACGCCTCAGTCAAAACGAGATCTCACTCCCGGGAGGTCGCAGGGCGACGTTCACATGATACGATCAATGAAACAAGTTGACAAAGACTACTCGTCTGCTTGGAGGAGACACGGAGCTGGGGAAAAGGAGCGGAGGGTAGACACAAAAGCAGGAAATCGTACTGCTGCGTGTGTTAGGTCATCTAGTGTCTTGACATCCGGCGCTGATAGAGCAGCCGAACTCCGTGCAACTAGGCGTTGTTTTGGCTTTGTCTCCGACAAAGGCAAGAGAGCAGTCGAAGGGGTAAAGAGCCGCAGGAATATAACATCGTCCGAAGTGTTACACTCCAAGGAAGAGAACATCAGTCAAAGAGGCAGGTGCCAGGTCGAACCGCACACGCTGCGTGGACAGAAACCACAACTGAGAAGCGGAGGAGGGGAAGGAGAAAAGGTTGCTACAGCTGGAGGCCATTCGCTGACAAGGCGGAGGGGTTATCACGGGATTGAAACGACAGAAATGCCTCAATTTTCTGCCTCTCCGTGTCGGGGCAAGGAGAATCAGAAGAAAGATACAATAGCATTTGCGTCTGTCGACTCTTTGTGGAACTCGTCCCTCTCGTCTCCATCTGTGCAGTCGTCCAGTTGTCGGATGCCGGCAGTGGGAGCTGACAATAAACGCACATCTTCCGAAAAAGCCCTCAGCAACAGCTCATCTTTCACAAGTAGCTCGAGACGACCGCGGCCAGTACTCAGGGACGCTAACCAGTCTCTTCAGAGTGCTGGACCCACCACATCTCCGTTTACATCTTCTTCAGGTATGCCAGCACTCAGTCACAGACAGCACACGAAACCAGAGAGTGTGCGACAGAAGTCCATCAGCTCTTTGACTACATCTGCCCAGATGACTTCACGAAACACCAGTCCAATAAGACGCGGGATGAGCACAAATGATACTGATGACGGAATCAGTGCACGAGCTGCGACTGGGAGCCGAAGATCCGCTTCCGCTATATCCTTATGTTCTCCACGGCAACAGACTTCGTCACAAATCTCGGGTGTGCCTTTCTCCGAGCGGAAAGCCATCACTCCACGGCAAGCAGTATGGAAGCCTGCTGGCCGAGCAGGGTGGAAATCAGAGGGTGATTTCTCCAAGTCACCAAGACGACAGAATGCAGCAAGGACGGTGAAAAGAACAGGTAGATCGCCCGGCCTGGCAACAGCTCGTCATCCACGAGAATCCTTTGCGTCACCCAGCAGTTGCGCAGCACGCACGAAAGGAGAGTTGTCCACAAAAGAGAGGAGCGCAGGGTCGCTGGCTTTGTCATCATTTCGGGGGGCAGTGGATGAGGCTCGTTGCAAGCGAGAAACTAAGACAAGAACTATGCTGAGAACGACAGGAAAAACGGGAAGTATCATGCGTGCAGGCAGATGCGAGGTTGAGGCTGTGGACTGCGTTTTGGGATTGCCTTCATGCAATGGCAGTCGATTATCTACTATGTCTCCCCGGGTCCCCCATCAGGAGACAAGGGTTCTCGCGTCAGCCCAACCGGAGTTACCTCGTTCTCTCCTACGGGAAGGGAAAAACAGTCTTTCCTCGAGAGAATTGTCTTCCCGTCTGCGGTCGAAATCCCGTGCGAGCGACCGAGGTAAATCACCCATCTCCCAGTACACGGATGAGAACTATACAAATCGACTGATCGAGAAGTATGCGGCGTTGAATACAGGTACATCCTCACCCACATCACCTTCCTGCAGGAGACACCTCGTTTCCAGCTGCAGCACGAGAGGGCGGGCCTGTGAAAGGACGACGGTGCCACCGAGTTACCGGGGAGAAACAGGCAACGACGGGGATCGCAACAGCAAGGAGAGCCTCTCCGAAGGTAGACACCATAGAGGCGCCCAGCAGAACGGGCAGCTCGAAAGATCTGTGTCGGCGGTTCTCCGCAGCCGCCAAGTATTGAACAGAGCTCGTCTAATGAAGAAAACGGCGGCCATCGATACCGTAGAAGACAGTAGAAGAAAATCCACGCCTAGGCAAGTGACTGACGTTGCTGACACCCCCAGACGCACAATCGTGAAAGAGAACTTATCTTTCTCTCTCACGCGTCAGGGCAACCTCAAGGAGAAGATAGAAGATCACCCCGTCGACAACAAAGTGGCTCTCACGAAGCCGGACCGCTACGAGTCAGCGGCGGCAGCTTGCGAGTCCTTACTCCATCGGTTGGAAAACGTTCAGACCGGCTTTTTGGAGAGTTTCCCTCCATCAAAACCCTCAGTGGAATATTCTCCTGAAGAATACCCTCCTCAAGAGATGTCCAGGAGCAAAGTCTCCCGCTGTCAGGGGGTTCCGTACGGTGAGGGTCAAATCACTTCAGTTGTGGAGCGACTCATTGTTGATCAGGACGGCCCAGTCGACGCTCGGTCAGTTACAGAGAAACGGCATGGTGGAATGCCAAGAGAGACCGTCGTAGAGCGGAGGGAACAGGAACTGACGGGACAGTTACGGTCTCAGTCTAAAGTGGTGCAGGGGCGGAGTGAGATTCTAAGAGTACCCGATAGAAACAGAACAAAAGGATTGGACGGTGGCAACTTCTATGATGAAAGGGAAAGTGAACGACGCCTTCCCAGAGAATCTGCTAACGAAATATGCTCAAAGGCAGAAGCCGAGACAGGCCCCTTTACAATGACGTCATTGTTAAGCTTCCGAGGCTTCGAACCGCCTTCATTAGATCGTATAGAAAGTCTCCTAGCTCGCATTTCTGAAATGGAGGCAATTGCTGGCCTCACCCCCGGAGATGATGAAGAACCTTCTCATGCCACCGTGGGTGGGACGAGGGCGGGATCTCTTGCGAGTAGAACGTCTTCACACGCAGAGAGAAAGGGTTCAAAAGAAAGAAGTACAAGCAACCAGTCAAGAGTGGAAGCTGCAATGCGCCGCGCTCTCGCTTTCGCTGAGACCTAAGTCGCCAGAGAATTCGAAGTCTTCAGTCAGTCGAAGAAGTGAGGCTTTCTTTCTTCCAGCGCTCTTTCGCTTTTTCCTGTCAAAAGATATCTAATGAGAACAGGTCGAACGACACGTGCATGCGGTAGTTCGATGTCCTTCATAGGATTGGAGCTCTTCCTTCTCGGAGACTCGGGAGCTCTGCGTGGCTGCGAGCGAATGTGAAACCGTCTCCTGGGAAAGGGTGTTTTCAGCCCATGCACCCTATTTCTCTTTTTCGGCAGTATCGGTCATGGGAAGTGAAAATTCCATGTATACATGGCTGCCATTAGACCCGTACTGATGGCTCCACTCTGCTTGACTGGGCAAAACCGTCAAGGTACAAAAGATAATCACCCACCTTTCCGACGTGCCTTGCTGAACAGAGAGACGGTTACTTTCTATCCTGCTGTGAACCCTAAAGGCTTTGTGGACACTCTCATGGCGATGACCTTAGATCCTTCCAGACAAGCCTCGAGCAGCTCATGAGTGGGACCAGACAGCAACAGCACGCCGTCCTGCAACATGGCAGTAATATACAGTCACTCAGTGGCTAGTCTGCAGTACCTTACACCTAAAACATTACGACTGTTGTAATAAGGTAGAGATACAGGCTGCGCCTTTGAGGCATTCCACGCTCGCTGTCAAGAATTTAGGAGTGTATCAATATGTAATTTCAGGGCCAAACTTCTACGAGTGAACGTTAAGAATGACTACTGTCGTCGCTGGTCTCCTTTTGCAACTAGCTTCAAACTAGGCAGTCGCCCTTGTTAGTGTTTGAAGACACTAACAAGGGCGACTGGTTGAAGAGGTGAGTATATCTTCAGAAGTCGCAAGGCACTGTTGCCTGCATAGGCAAGACTCATTTACAGGTATTGTGTACCATTATTATGTGGGGTATATCCATGCATCGGAGAGTTCTGGGCATCTCCCGCCGCAAAGCACGTGCATGTCTCGAAGGCCACGCCAAGAAATCAGCAACAGAATAACCGGGAAGCCCTAACAATAAGGCGATTGATGGCACCGAAGACCACACTGAAGAAAAATACAACGAACCAGTCTATTCTCAGCCTCGAGAGCGTCTCGTAATCCCCTGACATGTACTACCGGCAGAGAGCACCCAAGTTGTTGGAAATCCTAAGCGGAAAAATGCCTAATGCCTCCCTTTTCTCGAACCAGTCCTGCATCCGGACGCTCCAGTAAGCAATAAGAACCAAGAATTGATGTATCTTATGCTCCGTGGAATTGCAGCTTGACCAGCTAGCCAGAAAGTGCGAAAGAGGGAAGGGGGGACAACGGGGGTCTCGCAACGCTCTTGTTAAACCCCGTGCTCGTGGGGGGGAGACCTGTGTCCTCTCCCTCTGGTCTCACGCATACTACGCAGGAATCACACACTCAGAAGCACCTCTTTACCACGGAACACTATAGATCTAGGAAACAAGGGCATGTAAGAAAGTCACCGCTCATCGACCGCTCTTCGTCTGCAGATCTCTCTTTCGCCCAGTCAAGCGCTAGGAGAAATGACATGATCGAGACAGACTGAGAGATTGAGGGGTAGATCGTTTCCCTGACAGCTGCTGAGTATCTTGCGGACACGCCCCCTCCTCGGTCCGAGAACTTCACTGCAGATACCCGACGAGAAAATGACGTCCAATGAGTCAAGAGAAAGGCGTCTTCTTCTCAGGAGATACAACTCGCACAGGTTGCATGTCTTCCACTCGAAAACGATCACAACAGAATAAACAAAACCGAGCGCCACCGGTCAATGAAGACCAAGCGAGTACGATGTGAAAGATTCTATGACTGTGGTGTCACTGCTCCTCCCTCATGTGGATGTAAATTCCGCCCTCGATATTCATCCCTTGAGATTCTTTTTGTTAAGGATTGCTCGAATGTGTCTGAAGAAAAGAAGAGGCACGTGCTACGGAAGAAATGTCACAGTTCTGAGAGTGTGACTATACCAGAAAAAGCAGATCAAGTATGCCCTAATATCATGAAGCGGGGAGGGGTGGTCAGATACAAGGGACAGAAACATATCTTCGGAAAACACCTCACGGAGGGACAGGCGGCTGTTCAAGATTCCATCCAACGCTACGGTCGCTTCTCACGTGACCTCATTCTTTGCGTACGTCAGGGGCAACATCCTTCCACGACAAAGGACACTTCGTGAGTGAAAACACAGCAAAACCAAATTCTGACACTTCTGGAGCTTGGCCAGAATGATATGTTTTCTTGCAACCACGGCACACAACCGCAGGCAAACTCCGACCGACTCTGCAACGGCTGCAACGTATTCCAGCTGAAGATGTCGGATCATGACACCCGAATCTATTGGTGTACACAAAGTCAAACGCGTACCGGTCTCAAGAGTGCCTTCCACATCGCCTGGTTGCAGTGCAGAAGCATGCAGTGTGATGTATGTGAATATATCCTACGGATATGCACATCGGGTGTCCACTACGACAGAAGGAAGACCGCTGCACTGGGAGGAAGCAAGCAGCCTCAATCGATTTCAGCCCTTCACAGAAGAAAACAAAAGGAAAGACGAACTAGGTCATCCGCGCAACTTGAGATATTGTATGGAAGAAAAGAAGAAAAACAACAGAGGCCACGGACTATCTAGACACAACATCTCTCCCCCTAACAATGCCGAGACGAAAAGAAACACTTCGAGAAAAAGCTCACTAACTGCATTTCTTTCTCCACAACAAAGAAAGAAACTTCTCATCGCAAAGATAACACAAAGACATCTCTGGAAGCTTGAGGGGTAGTAGGTGGGGGGAACACTGCATAAGAGTACCAACCAGATAATCCTCGGCCTTCCCTTATAGCAGAACCTCCCATCCTTTCTCTTCTCACGAGAAGCTGCTTAACGTGCGACAGGAGCTTTCCAAGATGAATCACGACACGCGCGATGCAGACCAAGAAGCAACACAAGGTGTCTCCGTCAGTCAGCACACAATCCACCTGGATTTCTTCTTGAGGTTTTCAAGAAGTCTGGAAATCCTAACTAGTGCCCGGGAAGATCATGAGACTCGATGAGCACACCCCGCGTAAGAAGGCCACAAACGAACAAACCGTGTCTGTCCCTTCAGATCAGCAGTCAAACACCGGTCACCTAAGCTGGGATGAGATCTCTGAAGAGAAAGAACGTCTCTTTTTGCTTTTCTTTTGTTTCGAAGACGACGCGTGCAAGCTGAAAATTTTGCCCTTTCCTTCTATGCAAAGAAAAAGACATCATCGGTTACGCAGTCCGCTTGCGCGTTCTCCTCGACTGACTCCTTCCAGAGCGGCGTCCTAATTTAAGACAGGGAAAGGTGTTCAAGGTGCGATGGAGAAGGTGAAGCGAGTTCTTCGGTAGAATTTTCTTCGCTTCCTGATTCTAGTCTGAGAAAGTTCGCAGCAGAATGACATCATCAACGACAGATACAACACTGATACTATCAGGATAAGAGAAAGAACGTTGCTTGTCAGATTGCCTGACCTTCCACCCCTAGTGCGCAATAGATTGGAAGCTTACGGAATAAAGGATGGGAATAGCATCGCACGAGACTACTTGCCATGTTCCTTCCACTCTTTAATCTCTTTTAATGCATAGTTGTCTATGTAACAAATCGAGACGACGAGATAAGACTTGAAGGCGTAGCAAGCGGACGAGACATGCTCCAAAGAGGCCTTCTGCGATGCGGGTTTCATAACTTTCATCCAAAGACAAGTTACCTATAAAGGCTTTTCTGACAAAGAGGGCTGTCTTGAGAAGATCCTTCAAAGCCCTGAGCTTTCTTTTGCTGTTTCCCCAGCGTACATGTCATCTCAATGCATGCACGTAGAAATGAACAGGGAACTGAAGATCAGACTGTTATTTGTCACACCGACAACCGTTCTATTCCCTCATTCGACAGACGGGTGAAGTCCCCTACCAAGCTGGCATTATTCTCCGCCTCCTTTGACGCGTATATGTATATAAATAAATACATGTATACAGATGAATTTTTAGACAGAAGTTGACACAAAATGATGATTCCAACAAGGAGGAACCAGGCTGTACTGCAAGTAGGCAGGTGTATTCACATTCGAAGACAATCATCTGTGTACGGTCTCCACGGACGTGTAGTGGAGGCCTTATTTCTCCCAGGGTTCCTGCTTAAAGCTGTAGAGGAAACCTCAGCAGTTATCCGAACAACCGCTCGTAGCGCAGACACACCGTAGCTTCGGAGAACCGTTGATATAGAGAGAAAGTGGAGAATACACGTCATATACGAGGGTAGTACGCCCCAAACTGGTGAAGAATCTCTCTACGTCATGGTAGATCAAAGCAACGGAGAGGGAACAGGGAAGATTGAACTACTCCGCGATCAGTCACAAGACAGAGACTCGAATGAAAGACAGACAGACAGTCTCCCGTTCCTCCCTACGTTGCCATACAAGAACGGCCCCTCGCCTACAACCAAGAAGTTGGAATCCGGTCCACCTAGATGCATATCTCCGTCAGCCTAGCAGAAAACTATCACCACTGGAGCCATGGACAAGCCCTGGTACAGAAGATCGATGATAGAAAATCACTCTTGTTTACAAGCAGTGCCTTTCCATTAAGACACAGTTTACTTCGCTCGATTGTCTCCTCCAATCTAGTGAATACGCCGCAGACATGTTCAAAAGAATTGTCGTCTCCAGTACTCTCATTTTCTTTCATTGCCCCAGAACGAAGAAGAAGTCCATTCTCCGTAGTGTAGGTGAGAAGGGGCTCACTCTCTCAAGCCTCCTTCCCGTCCCCCTTTCTGTCTGAGACACTATTTCTCTTCCCGCCAGAGACGGCAATGTGAGAGAACTTCTATCCCATGCTCCTTCTCCTCCCTTGTCTCGCTACATACACAGAGTGACATGCAACTTCTTCCAAAGAACTTTCCCTCTCCCCCCTCTCCCCCGCTGCCTGCCTTATTGCCCACATATACACATCGTCTTCTCCAACTACGCATCTCTGTCCAGCCACGTTGTACATGAAGTTTTCGCGCGGTTTTGCATGTATGTACATACGTATGCGAACCAATCAGTCTATACCTGCCAAGTGACTTGTTGAATGGATGTCTGTGAGGGAGAGGACGACGGAGGCGGGCGATCGCCATTACGTTGACTAAGAAGGATAGCGATGATTGAAGCAGTTTGCATATGCTCTAGACACCGCAGATTTGCCTTGTAGTGTTGGCTGATCTCTTGTAAAGGGTTTGTATGGAGATCGATGCGCGTAAGGGAGATGATTGCTTGAATGGACTCTGGCGAGGTTTCGCTTGAACAAAGACTTGGTTCTTTGCTTCTTTTTGGCGCGCTCCCTTGGTCTCTGTGGAGGGATGATCTCCGGGTATAAATAATAAACCACGATAATGTGATGATCTCTCTTCTATCATAGATTGTTCTCCTTATAGGAGTAGGTTGAAGCATGCTTGCATCACGTACAACTCCAAGATCTGTCTGCCTCTGTGTCAACACGTTGTACCTCTTGTATGTAGACGAAGACTTGTAATGATATTATCTGTCATCCATGTCGCTGGCTGATTTGGTGAGTTTCGGGGGCGAGAGAATACATCGAAAAAACAAGACTGGAAGAAAACTTGTCCGCGACAAGAATACTCTGGTCTGAGCTGACAATCTCGAAAAACGAGCCTCTCTCTCCTCCTCACGGTCTCTCACCATTCATCACTGGGCTCGACAGAATAAGTAAGTCTTTGTACAGCGACCCATCCTACTCAGAACTTGTCTCTCAATCTCTCCCTCTTTCTCTCTCTCTCTCCCTCTCCTCTGTTGAACGAACGAAAAGAACCTCACACACAAACCCTACTAAGGAAACATACACACTCTCATTTATACGACTTGTGTCGACTTTCTTACGAACAGAGACAAAATTAGGTGCACCTCAGCTCATGGACACTCAACGTCTTGAGAAGACGGATCGCCAAACCCATCCGCGACACATACGTGCATTCACATTCGTGACCCTCCCTGCGTAGACTTTCACCCTCTCCCCTCAGAGTACCCGGTGTGCATGCAGCAGAGACGTCTTGTCCGGGACCCATCCATACCAAGACGACAGTTGGAGACAAGACACTTAGACTACAAGGACGGGGGGCTCACGAGGCTAGAAGCTGCGAGACGTATGCCGAGGGAGTTGTCGTGATACAGCGGTTTCCAATCGCAAGAAAAAAGCGTCTATATACACTATTAAGACCGTACGGAAAATTCTTACCTCTTCTTCTATCAGGCGATCGAGATCTTCCTCCGCCTCCTCTGTCTCTCCTGGAGTAGTATCCATCATTATCGTATCTCTCATCACGGCCTCCTCCGCCGTAGTTTCCTCTGTATGTGAAGGAAAAACAACTCAATCAAGCTTCACTCTGAAACAGCCTGCTTATCTCTCCTGAAGGAAGAGAGGCTGGCCTAGTCTTCAGACAGGAGGGACGGGAAAGAAGTTACCCATGAAGGCAAAGGGATCAGGACGAAGACAGATTGTAAGACTATCCCTCCAAGGGAAAACATGAGATACAAACTCAACTGTGAAGCCAAACTGTCGGACAAACGATACAAAAAGAGCCACGGAACACTAATGTGCCTGCTCGGTTACATCAACAGCTAAGCTGTTCACTAGCTCACTTGGCAAGAAGCTTGAGCAGACAAAAAGCGATTATCTTGTGATGGCATGCACACACACAACCAGCCAGCTCGATGGTTAGCTATATTCACGGCCATTCTGTAGTCTGGATGACGCGTCATCGTAGCACGGCAGTATTAAACTCCGCAAAGGAAAAGAGGAAACTCAGATGTGAGAAACCGACGTTCCCCGGAGTCAGGAGGTATCCTTCTCACTTCATACCTCTCGAATGCCTGCACAGCGCACCTTCTAGATGCCTAAGAGGTGATCTGCGGAAAGGTGACCTTCGATTGTAGTCAATGCTACGGCAGGTACAACCGACAAAAAGCTCTAATTCAAAAGCCAATATCTTTCACCAACAAATGGAAAATATACACAACAGAGATACACAGGTACGAGTTTTATACCATATTATATATATAAATATATGCCTGTAGACGCTGCGAAGAATCGATCTCTCTACCGGCTGCGCGACATACCTTCTATGCATCCCATTCCTCATTTCATAGGACATCTGCTGACGTCTCATAGCAAAACGCCTACGCTGTACACACAGAAAAAAAGCACACGTCTCAGATTTTCTTTCTCTTAAATGAGACAGGAAAAAGTTGTTCATGCTGAGCAAATTACTGAATGCGAAACACGCGGATGATGAGTCACACGTGAAGATCCCAACACGAAAGGCAAGTCATATCACATCTACACCTGCAGGCAACTTTGCGAGGAAGCTGGCAAAACGGGTTCGAGAAGCAAGTCGGAGACGACGAGCGGATGATCTACAGCGCACGAGAATGTTTCCACAGTCGCCTGATGTGTGCGAGAAGAGCGAGCGGATCAGCCAGTCAATTCTCTGGGCGTATGGCCGACTTGTTGGTTGGACGCGTACGAATTCAACCCGCCTTTTAGGAAGACTGTGGTCCAGTCATCAGCAAATATCAACGCGGAAAACTCGAGTGTGTAACGGTAGGAAGAGGGAAAGAATTTATGAACATACAGACGACAGCAGTAGCTAGGTGGCTTGCATATCCACGCGCCCCTCAGCGACATACGTAACAGTAACGGGACTTGTGAGCCTTGTAGGGCGCTAGGTCAAAGGTTCATTCAACTGCGCGTCATCTCAAATACTTGCCCAGACATCCCCGGCTTCTATCGATCTCATGTATTCCGTATCTTTACATATATATACATATGTATGTGGATGTTATATGTATGAATGTGTTGCTGATTAAGCTCCGACTCAACGTCCCCAAGGTGGGTTACTAACAACATATACGTACAAACATGTAGGCACCCACATTTGTATATACAGCTGTATACACTTACGCTACACTCATTTGTGCGTATATATGCGCAGGAGAGGAGACTAAAGAGTCGATGACAGCATGAGAAGGTGAACTGCGAAACAGTAGGATGTGGATATGTATGTGCTCCGCCTGGCAATCGCGATGGTGCAAGATACCTACCATCTCTTCGGCGGAGCATGGCTCTCCAGCAGCCTCCTCAAGTCTTAGCCGCCTATTATTCAGGAAGATGAGATTGTTGCACTCCTTCAGAGCTCTACGCATGCTCTCTTCATCGAAAAACTCCACAAACGCGAAACCCCTGAAAGAAAGAAAAGGTCGTCACGGTAGCGAAAGTTCTTCTACTAAGCAGGCAGAGAGGCATGTAGTAAAACAACGAAGACACCACTGGAGTGCAGAGATGCAAACGAGCGCTCGCTGATGTACACTGCAAGAAAAGATGGCCGCAGACACCAGCATACATACGAACCTGCGCAGGTGGACGGACGGCCATGTTGCTCAGGAATGATACGTACAAAAGCAGACAGCAACAAATTGCACATGGATGTGTATATATGTATATACAAGTGCATGTACAGATAAAGCAAATCGCCTAACATTTAGACGACACCTACGACGAAGTTGTCCATACACTCACAGACACACGTATGTGTAAGTCCTGACAGGTTTCTACCCAGTGGAAGAAACAGCATCAGAGAGATAGGTACAGAAAAGAAAAGCGTGTATGTGACAACATCGTTCAGATATCTGACCGGCATCTGCGTGACGCCTGAGCTTATCTTACCGAGGTTGTTTTGTCCTGAAATGAAGAGGAATGTAAACATCCTTAACGTCTCCGCATCGTCCGAAGAATTTGATCAAGTCACCCTGAGTCGCGATCGGGTCTACACCGCGGGCCACAATAGAATACCTTCGCTTTTTCTCCGTCTCTCCACTGTTCCCACCTTTAGAGCGATAGTTGTCCTTCCCTCCCCCGCCACCTTGATAAGAGCCCGATGAATCTCTCCTTCTTCTTCTCTCTTCCCCTTCTCCGTATGGCTCATATGCAGGAGAACGACGACTACCTCTTTCTCGGCCTCTATGAGTATTGTCATCGGCCCCGCCACCCCCCGCTCTCCTAGGAGGTGGAGATAAAGAGTTATCAGATGAGTAGCGATGAGAGGTAGCATACTTATTGTTACTACTACTACTAGATGAACCATTTTCATACCTTCTGTCATAATAATAGTGACGCGAAGAGGAAGAAGAGACCATGGCAGTGCTGTCTTCTCTCCTCGCGGGATTCCGTGAAGATCTGTCTCCCCCTCCGTCTCGATAGGACCCCCCACCGTCTCTTTCATCATCAGACGAATATCCTCTATCTTCCCCCCCCCCTCTCTTAAAGTGGTCTCGATCTCGGGCCCCTCCGCCCTCTCTCTCCCCCCGTGAACTTCCTCTGCCTTGACGGTTAGGAGACGGAGGACTGTATGAACCTTCACGGGGAGACCTCCTTGACATTTTTCTGTGGGAATCACCCTCAGCTGGCGAAGGAGAAGTAGACGCATGTCGCGCATGGTGTGAGCCAGCGCCTCCTCCTCCTCGCCCAAAGGAGAGATACCGAGGTGGTGAATCGTACGACGTCATCGAGACTTTGGTGGATAGCAGAAGAGGGGAGTGTACGCGTGTAGGGACGTAACAGGAATAAACGAAGCAAAGCAACAGAGAGATAGAGCACAGAATAAAGAGCCTCTGCTTTCATCAACACATGGAAGCCCCCGTCAAGCGAGGAGCATACTCAGGACACGTACTCCTTTCTGTCGATCCTGCATGCCAACGAACAGAAGACCCAAGGACGCGTCTGCACCGCGAACTAAATCTTGTCCGAAGACAGCAAATCCTCAGTGGCGTTGTGTGGCAGCTTACGATGCGTGGGCGTCCTCTCCAACGGTGGTGAGGAGACGATGTACCACAAGTCGCAAATGAAGGCAGAAAGAGCAAGCAAACGGGCAACGACGCAAATGGGAAGAAGACACGACGAGAGCCGGACTAAGCAAATGGCGAACAATAGAAAGTGTTTCCTAGCAAAACTTAGCAATGGAGCTTGAAAGACGTATCCAGATGAGATGTAGAGAAAAAGATTCTGAGCGTGCTACGAGAAGAACTTGTCCTTTTTCCGCCGAGATTCCTAAGATGTTTTCCACAACTGATTTCCCCTCTAGCACAACGGAAAAAAATTTCCTTGCACGCGCCACGGATGGACTCTTACAGAGGGTCCGGCCCATCAGGCAATGTTAATCGAAGTGGGACTCACACCATCTCCGAAAGAGTCCGTGGCCTATGACAGGTGTTGCGATTGTCAGGCGAAGGAGTTGGCAAAAGCCGAAAGAAAATCTCGATCTTTCCTTTGTGTTGTAAAATATGGTTTAAGATGCACGCTAAGGAAACTGGCACGGGTCTACTGAAAGAAAACACACGGGAAAGTCTGAGAGCCCTCTTCTCTGTGACGTTCCGTCCTGAAAGTCTCTTTCTCTGCAGCTTACATGTAGAAAATGTGGAGGGAAAACGCCTAATCGTGAAGGAAAGACAGAAGAAGAGGTCCGCCGGGTCACACGAGGCCTTTACTCCTTGCCGGCTGGGTAATGGTGGTGAGCACGAGAAGCAGCAGCGGAGGGGATTCTCCCTGCTCGCCCTCGCTTCTTATTGAGCGGCGGGAGGCGCGGGACCGTGGAAGGCTTCTAGAAACAGATATAAAAAAAAATAGATGCAATTCAATAAGACTGGCCGGCCTGGTCGGGGTGACTCAGTGTGGTCAGAGAAAAGCATAATTCTTTAATTTGTTATTCTTCCTCGATAGCCATCTTTTGGTGCAGCGTATCGATGAAGGAGGTGCACACAGGAGCGAAGAAGACCCTCATCAGCAGCAGGGATGAGGGCAGAGACCCGCATGCTGATCCTCTGTCTTGTCAGGAGGAGAGCAGTACTGGGAGTAGCACGCCATATGATTGTCGAGACCGAGGATTCATCTACTCGGTGCTAAAGGCTACCCAACCATCGTCTTCACGAAGTGCACCCGCTACACGGAGAGGCTGTTTTTCCGTGTACACGAGCCGGGGGACTACGCATGCAGACGTCGCGCAGGATCCACCAAATACTGGCAGCTGAAGATGAACGCCCCGAGTCACTCTATTAGCAAAGGTATTAATCGATCATTTCCTGATTTGCATGTGAGACAGAGAGTCCGAGCATTCGGTGCGCTCACGGGGGGCAGCTGGCAAACTGGACTGCCATCCGGCAACAGCAAGCGCACACTACAAAAGGACACTACTGCGCAGCGATCCCAGGGCAGTAGACCTCGTGGAGTTTTGCGATATCATCTACGAGCAAGAACTGTTGTGTCACAGATCCTAGCAAGCAGCAGGATAACAGGGCGCTAATCCATTTTACGTCCCCCCTGTAGTGCCTGCAAAGATCAGGTTACCACTCGCTGGCGTTGGGAACCCGTACCAAGTTCACAGCACAGACTCTTATTGCCAGCAACCCACGGCTGTTCCACGTGAAGCGTTCTCCGTCTGTCCCGGTGCACCGCTCATCCATAGAGTAATGGGGTAGGCGTGGGCTCCGCCACGCCCAACACGATCGGCAACAACCGCGATCCGCTCTTGACCCGGAACTGCGGCTAAGAGAGCAGTTGATGCTCGACGGTAAAACTAATCACAAGTGCTGGGAGTGGCAGGGATCACACAGGATGATTATTCTCGTCTTTCCACCGTACGAGGGAAAAAACAAAAACCGTTTTTTTCTTTTTTTCTTCCTTCTCGCCAGCACAGCAGCATCAGCCCTCCACACGGGACGAGACGCCTTCCTCCTCTTTGCCGCCTCCCCAGCGGTGCGGCCGCACAACACCGCAGCAATCCCTCCGCTACCGCTAAGCTCTCCGCAGTCCGCACCGCCGGGCTACCCCGTTCCTCGTTCAGCCCCTCGTGCCTAGCACCGGCACAACACCCCCGACGGTTCCTCTTTGACGGGCACCCGATGTGGCCGGTCTATACGAAGTCTTGTTGCGTTTTGGGGAAGGCCAGCTTGTCTTAGTCGTACAAAGTGTGCTCCCGCAGTGACCCTATCTGTACATTTCTAACTTCGTGCCACTTTTTTGAATGGGCGTGTTCTGTGTAACAGGTTACTGTAGTGCCCGCCGCACAGCAACGGGCGCCACTAGATACAAAGGGTTCGCCAGTGCCCCGAATTGCAACAGCGG